>NC_071275.1:8971514-9271514 GCF_023375685.1 Ictalurus furcatus | reverse complement strand
CAATAATGAGACCCTTCATCCAACAATCGTGAGTGCACACTCGAGTTTTCAGACCAAGTTGTAAAAACATCTTTAACCTCATGGCAGAGGCAGCCTGACAAATCATGTCTTTTAAGTATGGCATGTATTTCTTTAGAAGGGTCAATAATTGTGTTGCGTTAAAAGAAAATGCTTGTTAGGATGGATAATTTCCCTGCTGAAAAACAAAACAAAAAAACAACAGAAACCATCCTAAAAATTTGTAATGGTTTTAATGGTTATAATGGGAGTTGTATTGGTTTTAACAGAAACTCTAATGGTCCCTGTGGGTTTCTACTGGTAATTTGTTGCCTTCTTTTGGTGGCATATTATTTCCAGTGGATACCATTAAGGACCGGTAATGGTAATGATTTTTTTAATGGTTAGCTGATAGTTTGTAATGGTAGGCTATTTGGAGTGGAAACCTTTAGAATTTCTCTGATGGTGTTTATTGTTTTTATCAGCAGGGCTGGATCATGGGCTCTTGGAGTGCATTATGAGAGCTCTGTGTTATGGATTACCATAATCGCGATTCGTGTCTCGGTTTGATCGATTGGAAGACTGCGCCGGTCAGTCGCTGTATAGGCAACTCATTGCACGCGCGCGCAAAAAAAAGGAAAGGGACAGAAAATCGATCAGGCGCAGAGGCACGCGGAGAGAAAACGCCTCGTCCCTCCTACAGTAGATCCTCCTCCTCCTTTACTTCTTCTTCTTCTTCTCTCTCTCTCTCTCTCTGTCGGTGCTCTGCTCCGCCTCCGGTGCTCGCGGGCTCGTTAAGCAGGCAAGCGCGCGCGTTCTTTGCCACCGCAGCGTCTCGCGTGCAACTCTCATCTGGTCGGTCGTGTTCACACACCGCGCCCGGAGGAGCGCGTGATATCAGGTAGGTAAACAAATTCTAATACTAACACCAGCGTTTCTAATGTCTGCTGCTCCTTTATTATTATTATTATTATTATTATTATTATTATTATTATAAAATTGAAGCTACTTAAACATCCCAGTCGTTGTCGTGGAAGTCGCATATTTGAACATTATATTATGTCATGTTTGGATGTCAGTGTGTTTGCATGTCGCATCTTCCGTATGCGAGAGAGACAACAATGTAGGCTACACAATATACATAATGCATAGAGAATTTAACGCATAATAAAACACAAACTAGCCGTCAAACCTGAAAACCACTCCTCCAACCAACCCTGCACAAATCCTCATTCACTTTTATTATTATTATTATTCTTTTTAAAATACTACAGTATTATTCTCGGGTATCATCAAGTGCGCATTATATCCTTATTCTACACTATGTAAATGCACTTATTTACTGAAATGACAATAATTTATTTATTTATTACTTTTTTTTTTTTTTGCGTAATTCTCCAAGCTGTTAAACCCTGACGGGAGCGTTCACAGAGCCTGTGTTGCTCACACTGTTGCCTTGATTATAATAATATCCAATGCACAGAGACTTGCTGTAGTACATAAGTAGGAGCTACTTATGTAATGCAGAAACGGTGAAACGTCTAAAAGGGCACGCGCATGACTCCTCAAAAATCAACACATTGCCAGGAGATTAGTTTTTGGTTTGCGCTTACATTACACACACAAGTGTACACTCTTAGAAACAAAGGCATCAAACTGTAGGTAGTACAGTATGTTTCACTCGGGAAGGTGTATAACAGGTATGCAAGGTAAGGCTGGGGAATATGAGATATTGTGATAAATGATATCATGATACACTTTTCTGAGATCACAGGTATATATAACAGGATATAACTAACGATTACAAGCTGATTATTTCTTGCTTGGAGTATATATTTTCACCTGTCCATAAATAAAATGAGTCTTGGATGAAGATAAGAAAGAATTCTCAAATATATAAAAATTTAGAAATGATTAAAAATGTTTTATGCCCGCGATGAAAAAGTCTGATATTCCAAATAAAACATTTCCACATTTTTTGTCCGTATGTCCCTAATATGGAGTCTATGGATAAAATTCAATGATGGCTTGAACACAGCAAACATTTTATTGAATTGAATGATTACATACTTTATGTGCTTTTATTTTAATTAAATTTGAAAAAAACAATACTACTGTTTTGTATGGTGATGGGTGTCGTGTATCGTGGAAATGTATTGAAGTATTGCGATATGATATTTTTGCGTTATCACCCACGCCTACCTTAAGGATCACCTTCAGTCTAAAAGCTAAGGCTAAAGACAAAAGTGCTGTAGCTAATTGCAGCCGTGCCGATATTCGGTATAACTGCACAATTGCGATCGCAGTGTTGCTTTTATACAACAGCTCTATAAACAAGAAATTAATATTTGATAATAACTGATATTTCAGACACAGTATGGATAAATTTTCTGTTTATTTGTGCTCCGCTAGTGGGAATAGATCCCGAAGAAGCCACACTCACTATCTAGCATGTCGACTAGCTGGCTAGCTAGGTCATGTTGATTTGTACGTTCTTGTTAAGGAGCTTCAGGTAAAATTGGCTTCCCTTCTTCCTGTTCATCTTCACCTGACGAGCTTTCATATTTTAAGTTAAAAATATCGCTTGCCATGTCCGCTGATGATGTCTCCAACTCTACTGTAGTAACCCAGGAATTTTGTGGTGAACACAGACGAGCAGAGCGATACATGGAGTAAAACGTCCCAATGCGGTTATAGTAAATATAAACACTCTTGGAACGCTGCTCGTCCATTCAAATTATGCCGGCGGTATGGTCGGCTGCCGTCACGACTGCTCCGTGACTTTTTTTTGTATACTTTTGTTTAATTTCCACACCTTTCTTACTTTCTACCTCTTTTTCTTTTCACCATGGCTACAATTAGCTATGACAGAAGTACTCTTATTTCTATTGGTGTACAAAACAGTCATCGCTATTAGTACCGGATCTGTCCTGGCCGAGTGAGATACTGAGAAGGTACAAAGAACGCGACCCTTACCGGCAGCCCCGAGGGAAACGAGGTGGAGTCAGGAACAGGCCGAGGGCTCGCACACACCACGCTACCCTGTGTAGCATCCTGCTAGATAACGTCCAGTTTCTGAAGAACAAGCTGGATGACCTCAGAGCCAGGATCAAGTTCCAGGAGGACATTCGGGACCTCTCTGCTTCACCGAGACATGGCTGAACCCAGTGGTTCTGGACCACGCCATCCAGCCGGCTGACTTCTTCTCGATTCACCTCATGGACATAACAACAGAGTTGGGGAAGACAAGGAGAGGTGGAGTGTGTCTGATGCTGAACAGCAGCTGGTGTGAGAGTGCAGGCATTGTTGTTCTAACACGCTCCTGTTCAGCCAACCTGGAGCGCTTGACCATCAAATGTCGCTCTTTCTACCTTCCACGGGAATTTACCTTGGTCATATTCATCGCTGTTTATACGCCACCAGGCGGACCACCAGGTGGACACGGATACTGCTTTGTGTGAGCTTCATGATGTTCTCACCATTCATCAGACAAATCATCGGGCTGCTGCGCTCATTGTAGCAAAGGAGCCAATCTCAAACGCTCAGTGTCAAACCTCCACCAGCACATCACCTGCTCCACCAGGGTAGAGAGAACGCTAGACCATTGCTACACCCCATTTAAGGACAGTTACAGAGCACAGGCTCATCCACCGTTTGGAAAATCCAACCTCTAGAAAGACGATTGCAGACGCTACTATGGCAGACGAGTTCAACACTTTCTACGCTCGCTTCGAGGCTGCAGCAAACAGCGCTAATGACTCAATCAGCGTAAATGACTGCATGCAGACGAATGCCATAGCAGAAAATACGTTCATCATCTCTGAGCACGATGTGAGGATGGCTTTTAGGAGAGTGAACAACAAACACGTCGATGGTGTTCGGCCAAACACAGAATTCCCATTGTACTACAATGAGGCTTGGTGAAGTTACAATTTGTGTTTGAGTTTTAACCTTCTATCAGAGCCAACTAGGGTATTTGCTAAAATATCATGCTATATATCAGGATTAATAAACATTTTTGTGAATGTTTATTGGAAGTGTTGAATTGTTCCGTCTGTATCTAATGTATCAGGACACATCCTGATCCAAACAATCAGAAAAAAACTCTTACTTCCCTTACTTTCCTTCCTGTAATTGCAGTCGAGATGCACTTTTGTACTAACTTTAGCCTAAAATGTCTTAATACACAATGTACTGCTGTAACATCATCAGTAGTTACATCATAGTTTTCTATCGAGTACAATGCAAGACCTTGGAATTAAGATTCAAGCTGAGTTATTCAAAACGAGTTAATTCTATACATATGTTGTGTTATGCCACTGAAGTTTAGTTTTTATTTTTAATGCTCAGTAGCTTTAAATAACATAATTGATTCACCTTATCGTCCCAAGTTTTCAATAATACAACACAGTACCCTGAAATCCACCTGTCCTTACTACATTTCAAGCATCTCTTCTGTATTACACTGAGCTGAGGCAGTCTTGAAGTTTCCACTCTGCGACTACGTTCAAACCTGCCTCGAGAAACTTTAAGCTCGTTTTGTCATGCAGGCAATTATCAGCTTGTTTTTGTTCTGCATGGTACACTGCGATAAGGAGCGATAAGGGTGCAGTGAAGTTACAGATGGGTGCGAAGCGAAACAGGTGTTCCCTAATTCAGAGATCTCGGTTCGGTAAAGTGAAAAAAGCTGACTGTGACGCCGATATTTAATCTCCTGTGGTGCTTTTGCATTTCACGTCTCATAGTGAAGCTAAAGGTGTGTTTGGAAAATGACTTCTCATTTACATCCTGTAGCTTTGATCGCTGTCATATTGTTGTTTAGCTTTGTTTTTGAAGATTATTCTCATTTACATGTGGAATTAAAAAAAAAAAACAACGACAAACACATAAACGATGTATTTTGGAGCAAAACAATTATTTCACATTGTAATCATGTGCATTTTGCTCCAGCAAAGCATCTATTTACAAGTATGCCATGGTATATCTTCTTGCAGGAGCACTGGAATAAGTACATATTTGGACTTAATAGACTAAAAAGACCCATCTGAGAGGCTTTATTTGTTTGTTTGTTTTTGCTAATAAGTGAACCTAATGTGACAGTGGCAAGGAAAAACTCCCTGAAACAACATGAGTAAAGAACCAGTATGGTGTTGAAAAAAAAACAAACTGGACCAGGGAACATTGTTCCAGTCTTCAGCTGTGCAGTTTTGGTGACCCTGGACGCTCAGATCACTGTTCTTGGCTGAACCCGATGAGGTCTGCTGCTGTTCTAGCTCGTCAGCCGCAAGGTTTGACGTGTTGTGCATTCTGAGATGCTTTTCTGCTCACCACGGTTGTAAAGAGTGGTTATGTGAGTTACTCTCAGCTCGAATCAGTCTGGACATTTTCCTCTGAGCTCTCTCATCAGAAAGGCGTTTCCACACACTGAACTGCCTCTCACTGGATGTGTTTTGCACCATTCTTTGTAAACTCTAGCGACAATCCCAGGAGATCAGCGGTTTCTGAAATACTCAAACCAGCCCATCTGGCACCAACAACCATGTCACGGTTAATCACAATTCACAAGTCACAAGTCATTTACATCACAATTTTTCTCCATTCTGACGTTGGATTAGGGCTGTACGGTTATGGCCGAAATGATAATCCCGATTATTTTGATCAATATTGAGATCTCGATTATTTATCACGATTATTCATTGATTTTAGGGACAACATATTTTTATTGCACTTTCACATTTAAATAAACAGACCGCTGCTTTCACCTCCATGTTGTGCTACATTCCTGCTAATGTACAAATCTTTGCATCAAATTAGACTGGTCCTTAAAATGCATCATCTCGTAGAAGCAAAATATAAATAAAACTGTACCCAAAATATAGGATAAGTAAAAATAAAAACGCCATCAACCATCAAATATGCAACAAATATAACAATATGCAGCCAAATGAAAATAATTCTGGCGTATGCAGAAAAGGCAATAACAGTGTTTACAGGAGGAGAGACGCAGACAATTTCTTTAATAATATTTACAAAAATTTAGGAGCACAGTTGAAGTTGAGGTTTTTAAATTATTTTTTAATTTTGGTTACTTTGACACCGGTGCAAATAAATATTTATTCGTAGTTGCACAAAATACTTTTCAGTCGCAAACGCGAGTGAAATGGTCGCACAGTAGAGCCCTGAGTTTATTTGCAAAATTTTTTCCCGTTCGGCGTGATGAGGTTTAATGTCCGACAACCTCTGCAGTGCCATTTAGCATCATTCTAGTGTCCTGATTTCCCCTCGCGCAAGCGCTTGAGCTCGCAGCGAAGCTGGCAGATTGAGCGCTAAAATGATAACTCCATTTCCGGGTTTTGGCACTACAAAATGACGCCATTGGCTGCAAATTTAGGAAGCGCTTGATTTGATCCGCAGTGGAGTTTTCTATGAGCGGACTATAAAGCGAACTTTAAACGGCAATATCGCAGTCGATCATGTTTATTTAATCGTGGGCAGTCAAAATCATAATCGCAATTGATATTCGATTAATTGTGCAGCCCTATGTTGGATGTTTGAATATTATGGACTTGTATCTGCATGAGTTTATGCATTACGCCGCTGCCACATGACTGGCTGATTGGATAACTGCATGAATGAGCAGGTGTACTCACAGCTTTTCGATGTTGTTTCTCGCCTTCTGATTCTGTATTCTCAGCCGAGCTTCAGGAGTGTGTATGTGTGTGTGAGATCATGTGGTACAGCGCCTATGCACAGTGAATGTTAAAGGATAGTGGATCTGTCATGCAAATACTACAGAATGGAAACCTTTCTTGAAACAGAATGCAGCAGTCGAATGAACTCATCATCTGCTTGGGATGTGGTCTGATCACATGACCATCAGGAGCCAGTCACAGGATGATACACAGTGATTTCCATTCACATTATACTGTGAAAATGACATTTTCAAATATAACCTGCCCTGAAAGCACCATTTGAGTGTGGTTAGAAGGCCAAAACGGAGAAAAAAAAGTAAATTTTTTTTTTTTTTTTTAATATAATATGTATTAGTTTGGACAAGGCCTGGGGCTGCAGGTCAGTAGGTGCTGAAATCCTCATCACTGCTTTTTGATCTTTCCATCTTTCATCTCACCTCGTGCAGATGACTGCAGCCGAAGCTGATGTAAGACTATTCAGAGATCTCCGCCAGTGGAGAATTGATTCGTTTTTTCCTCACCAGCTGGAAAACGTTTCAGTCCTGCTGTTAGGCCACAATAGATATAGAGATATAAAAGCACTCTAAGTACATCTTCCTTCATTTTATACCTTAAACACTGCCTCATTGATCAGCTTTAGCCTCATGCAATTTGTGTAACACACATAATCTTTGGCTTATCCTTTTAAGGTTATCGACCAACATACTGACCAAATCAGAAGATCTCTGATTGCAAGATCACCGAAAACCTTCTTCCAATTAGCATTTTTCCAATACGTTGGTTAAATAACTAGCATAACTAGCATCCTGTTATACAAAGACAGGCTACCAGTGTTATGTACTCGGGAGTAAGTTCTTTGTTGTTAAGATGTAATGCTAATGCTTTGAAATTCTATAGAGTAAAATGTTGTCACTCACTTTTTTATTGCTGTTAGAACGGTTGAGCAGGAAAACACTCTTAAATTTGGCATTCCTTTTTATCGATTTATTATGATTATTTTTATTTTAACCCTAAAAAATTGTCATTTGCCACTTTTTATCCACCAGCCAACCGACATCAACCGATTGTTGAGGGTGAAGGCTAACATGTGCTTCCTCCAAGAACCACATGAAACTGCTATCTACCCGCTTCCACATACACGAGCTCGCAGATGCACACGATTGCCTAGTGTCACAAGTTTTGCAGACAGAAATCGCACACCGTTACATTTTCCATCTAAAAGCTACCAATAAGAGGGCAGCATAGGATGAAAAAGCCAGGGAACAGCTACAAATATGATCGTAGCGGTGATGACAAATGTAAACAAATATGCTAATGGTTAGAAAAGTATCCTTATTACCACAAGCTCACTTTGAAGAATGGATATTCCACATGGTTGTCTTTTTGCCCCGGCATGAAGAGCTCCAAACTCTTCTTTTTTGGCTTTTAAAAATATTTTCTCTAGACATCATATTACCACTATATATACACCACAGAGAGCTTGTTTCTTAGTAATTGTTTTTAATCGTAGGTTTGTTTTTAGAGGATCTTCATCGTATAATTGGACATGGAGAACACACTTTATCGTACAATGAGTTATAGAACATAGAGTTATACAAAAAAGTAATAATCTTAAAAATGACACAGTGTAAAGTCAGTTTTACTGAACATTGGACAATCTGCAATTTGAATAATCCCCAATCTTGCTAGTTGCTTGATTTTTTTGTCTTTTCTTTTCTTTTTCTCTCGGAATATTTAATAGAAAATCTGCACAGTAAGGTTGGACAAAATGAATAAATAATGAAAAAGTATACTTTATAAAAAGCTTGGCTTTGCACTTGTGATTTGGTTCAAAGATATTTAAGGGCTGTAGGGGGAAGGGAGCCAAGCCTCACTGTGTAAACGCACTCTAAAGTTTACATCACTGTAATGCCACACACAGACACACACACACACACACACACACACACACACACACACACACACACACACACGCATGGGCGCGCGCACACACTCACACACCAGCACACACCCACCAACACACACACACACACACACATGCACACACACCAGCACACACCCACCAACACACACACACACACACACACATAGGCGCATGCACACACACACACCAGCACACACACGCACACACCAGCACACACCCACCAACACACCCACCCACCAACACACACACTCACACACACACATGCTCGCGCTCACTGTTGTGCTTTAACAAACACCTCGAGGAAGGGAGGATAGCTCAGGTCGACATTCGCACTGGAGAACCGTACATCTGGTTTTAGCGAACAGGGTGTTGACTCTCGTTCCCATTGTTAATAAACGTTTATTCAATTTTATTTTAAGAGCGTTGCAGAAGAATATCACATGTCATCAATCCAGAACCTCCAGTCATGCATGTTTCTGTATTCACACAGCCTGTAGAGACGTGTTCAAACACATCCATGCACACACTTGGAAAAACCGGTGTCCTGTTTTTTTTTTATTTAATTTTTTAGGCCTCATGCTGTTTTTTTTTTCTCTCACGACTATGGCACTGTTTTCCCCACAAAAGCCTGACGTCACTTTTCTTTTGTGTTTCCCCTCCAAAATAAATCCTATTGTGTGAGGAAAGCAGACGGCGCTTACACACGTATTTATTCATTTAATTATTCAACAGCCTTCCCTATTTAGTTAGTCATTAATCATTTCTTGGGTCCAGTGTGTCTGTTATCTCTTTTGGCCACACTTGGATTTGGGAAAGTACATTCACATGCTGTTTTAATTGCTTTATTTATTTATTTATTACCTCTGTATATTTCTCCCACTAATAAGATGCAAGTTTAATTTGATTTTCAAAGCTGAGTAGGTCTGCCTATAGCTATCCTAACTTATTTTCACCTTCTTTACAATAACGTGCAATTCATGTTTCATTTGAGCCATATCAAAAAAATTTAAGACAAAAAAAACATCTCTCTATAAATTTGTAAAATGAGCTTAACTTCCTGATATCAGATTTGAAACATTTAGCTCATTTATTTAGACAATATATAAAGACATAGATCAAAGATGTGTTCAAAGAAAATTAAGGGAAGGGAAATTTTATTAAATCAATATTTTATGTATTTAAAAAATGGCATAAATGCTCACAAGTAAACTCATTTTTACATTTTTTAAATAAAGAAATCGGTCACTCTTCACACTTTGGCTCTCACTTCTGTAAAATCCCAGCCAGCCTCAATGATGCTTGAATATGAACCAGTGTTACTTTTACCAAAATTTACACAAATACAGAATGACAAAATTATCTTGTAGTAAAGGCATTTTTACATAATAATACCTTTTTTTGATTTGATCTGACTCTGATTTACGGTATATCTGAATCGCTACGCTTTGCGTAAGTATTCACCCCCATTAACTTTTCCACATTTTGGACTGTTGCAACCTGGAACTGAAATGGACTTCATTTGGATTATATATCAAGAATACACACAAAATATCCCATAATTTTGAAGCAGAGTGAAAAATCAATATACAATAGGGCCTCCCTATACTTAGGGGATAGATTCCAAGCCCCCCAGCAGATGCCTGAAACCGCAGATAGTAGCGAACACTATATACTGTGCATAAGTATGATAAAGTTTAGTAATAGCACGAAATTATTTTTCTTTTTTCACAATTTCATGCATAGTCGATTCGTTCTTACCGTACATCCTGGCAACCTCAGCATCCGTTGTTATCCAGATGAGGACGGGCTCCCATCTGAGTCTGGTTCCTCTCAAGGTTTCTTCCTCAAATCATCTTAGGGAGTTTTTCCTCACCACCGTCATCACCTGCTTGCTCAATAGGGATTAATTCATACGCTTAAAATCTGTATGCTGTGTTTATATGTTTCTGTAACACTGCTTTGAGACAATGTCCACTGTTAAATGCACTATACAAATAAAATTGAATTGAATTGAATTTTATTTCTTTCCCTATTAAATAGAGAATTTTCACCTTTTCACTTAAAGGAAGCACTTTACCACTTCTCTTTGGCATGTCCGATTTGCCCGCATCACCACTTTTGCACTTTGTGGCCATTATTAGGCAAAATAAGGGTTACTTGAACACACGCACTGCAATACCGTGAGAGTTGATCTGATAACCGAGACAGTTACTAAGTGACTAACGGTGTGGATGATTAAGACCAGGGGTAGCGCTGTACGAGAGTTCATCATGTCACTCAGAACGACACGCAATTTTCATTTATGAATGTTTACTGTATTTCTGGAATTTTCTGATCCAAATTTTTCAGACCGCGGTCAAACGCGGTAACCGCAACAGTGGATATAGGAGTTCTACTGTAGTTTTCAAAATGATTTACGATTAAGAAATGTTAAAGTTGTGTAAATTAGTTCTGGTGCAATCAGTTTCCATTATTTTCCAAGACATACATTTAGACCATACCTAAACAAACAACTTTGATGAATTGATGAAAGAGCTATCAAAATAAATCTGGGACACAGTACTAGATTCATTTCAATCAGGGCGTGCTTCTAAAAAAATATCCCAAACTTTGAAAATCCTGCAGAGCAACATTAAATCAGGTTTTTTTTTTTTTTTTTTGTTTTTTTAAAATGGAAAGAATGAATATAGCACAGGCAGCTGTCCAAAAATGTCAGGGGGTGAATACTTATGCAACACACTGTATTATAGTTATTTTTAGACAGTGGTGTTAGGGATTTAAATAAAGCACTTAAAAAAAGACTGCTTGGTCTTGCAGTGTATTCTTTTTTTTTAAATTTAGAAATTCAGACATTTATGACATTTAACAAAAGCAAAAACAAAAGCAGACCCACATCTCTCCATAGACCTGCACTGTTTTACATTCTAATATGGGGGACATAAAGATATGTATCTTAATAGCTAACGATGATGGCTGCAGGCAATGAATGTTTTGTTTCTCAGAGCCAAACCTACCTAAAACATCCTGCTAACCTAAAATTGTTAGCCGAGCTATAGTTGTAATCCCACTTGAACAGTTACTCTTGATTGATTAGAACTTGTTTAGACCCGTCCTGTCCCAGGACTCTCAGACTATCAGTGTTTGTGTGTGTTCAAGGTGTGGGAGGTGTGGTAGGGTTAGAAGCTGACATTTGTCTGTGTGACCTGCAGATCGATTTGCAACAGCACTTTTATTTGCAACTCAAATCCGTGAGGCGGCACTTCCTGGTATTTGAGAGCCAGTGAAAACAAGTCAGAGCACTTTTTCTCGAAGCTCTGCTCTGTCGCCGCTGCTCTCGAATTCTCATCGCTTGTTTGCACATTAGAACACATTAGAGGTCTGCAAATGTTACGATCATTACCCGAGTGCCTTTTGGGGCTTGTTGTCCTGCTTCTGTAATGTTGGTGAATGCGAGTGGGAAGGAGTGTGTGTGTGTGTATGTGTGTGTAGAGCTAAAGCCAGTGGTCTCGCTCAGTCTGTGTGGAATGTTCCCAAGCTTTCTGTTTTTTCTAGCCAAAGGGTGAATGCGGTCATGTCCAATGCAGAAATCATCACAGAGAATAAAATCCATCCTCATGAAGAATGTGGGATAAAGTGATCGAGAGATAGCGAATGAGAACATGTAAAAAGTGAGGCTTTGTTTTCAAGAGACTTGAGATTTAAAACATCACTTTAGGTATTGTTCCGGTTTTTGTAATAGACTCAAAAATATACCATGCTAAATGCCAATTATGGAATTCATAGCTCTATATAGTGCCGAAAGGGATGTCAGGGACTCGTGTTATTACATTAAGTATTTACGTTCATTTCGTGAGGATAGGATTGTGCCTCCTCCTACAGCTGTCTGTCATGAATGGATTCCTTCAGCGACTTTAATGCCACACCGGACTGCCGTCGGTGTGAGGACTCACTCAGCCCTAGAACAAGCTGTGCTGATTATGGGACATGGGGGCTACTCTGTTGCCATGGTAATTTTAAGAGGGTTGAGTAGGTGGTAATGAGCCCCGGTGCTTTAGTGACATCATCAGCGTTATTCCAGCTCTATTCACCACAACACTGTATCTCCAGTGGATTCTGTGGACCCACAAACCCCTGCACACATCCTGTATTTAAAATGACAACATACTTCATGACAAATAAGTGTCGAAAGCAATTAGCGTGACATTAAAAGATCTAGGTAGTTAATGGAAGCCTGGAGTGTAAGTCAATTATCAACGTCTTTATCTAGCCTATTATATTCCTGGTGCATGGTGAGAGGACACAAAGGAGAGGAAGCTCTTCATCCTGCTCTCTGTCTCTAAACAAGCCATTTTCTAGCATGAATCAGTGTGTCCTCTTGGCTGACCCTTCTGCAGTGTTTTGGCTGCTTTCGTTCTCCAAGGCACAGTCTCTGGCCCTTGCCTTGCTTATTGCACAGCGCTGTTGCCTTCTCGAATCTGATTGGTCGGGAAATGTTGCTTGATTTTCTACAACAGCAGGTCTGACATTTATATTAATGCACTCGTTGTAATGCGTTATCGTTTCTGTAGTAACAACATACACAGGGGCTTGTACGGTGGGCACTCCACGTGAACCGGTTGAAATGAACACACGTAATCGTTGCTGTGGTGAAATGTTCAGTGAGGAGACATTTATTTATTTAATATTTCTGGACGGAGCCTTGAGTGTCATTGCTTTGTAACAGTCAGCATCATAACCACTGCTTTCTCTGAGAACTTCAGTCCCCCACCATTAGCCACGCCCACTCATGCCTAGTTTGTTACCCTCGTTGCTAAGTTTTGTTTGCCTTTTAGTGTTTTGTTCACTATGTTTTGCCTTTTCCTTACTGCTTTGCTTTTTCTTAGTGTTTTATTGGGTTGTCTACCTCTTGATTACTGTAATTAAAGCCTCTGTTTAATTCAGAAACCTGCATGTCTTTGCTAGATTGTCCTGCTTCTGACAGTCTGAGTTAAAGCTATAACTGTCAGGTTAAAGCTGTGAGGACAGTGGAGTTTACGTGTTGTGGTTTCTCACTAACATGACAAATTGTTTTTTTTTTTTGTCTTTTTAACAAGATAGAGTAAAAAAACAAGAGGCTAGTGAGGGAATGACTGTTTATAGCTTCTATAACGTAAGTGATAACAGAAACTAACTTACTATAACCATAAACAGCTCAAATGTACTTTAATACATGCTAAAAATGGTTAGCATTGGCAAATCGTTATGGCTGTTGGATAAGATGAATAAAATGCTTCAGGACGTGGTATTAAATGAAAATAATCAACTTCAGGGTGATAACAGGAACTACGCTTTATCACACCAAACTGTCGCTGAAATATTTTCCTGTAACAGCATACCCTGAAGTGTTCTATTCTTTACTTAACGATGTATCTAACTGCATTAGGGTGCCTCGTCAACAAGCACAAATCTGTTACTCGACGTGTCCCTCAGGGCTCTGCACTCAGTCCACACATTTTCAGAGTCTAAAAGCATTCTGTTGATCTGAAAGCATGCGGACGCTGCTTAAAGTGTTTTCTGCCTTTATTTTTGGGGGTGGTTGTAATATTTAGAAGTGTCCATGATAACAATATTGTTTGTTAGATATCACAGTCAGGACGCCAGCTTTAGGTTTAGCCGTTCTGACTGATAGGAAATGAGATGGTGTACTGTAAGAGTCAGGATGATCTGGTGAGCCGCAGCTCTCAGTGTGATTGCAGTGAGTCAGCACATTCGGAAAGCTGGGAGGCTTTTAACCTCCATCTATCCCTCCTCAGCATCGACACTTTTGGTTTTTCATCTGTTCCTTTTTTGTTGCCTGGGGAATGCATTTAAGTGCCCTGCCAATTCCAGGAAGAGATGTGTGAATCAGACTTGTGATCCTTGAGTTGCTGTGTTGATGTTTGTGTTGGTGTTTATGTGGTGGTGTTGATTTAGCTATCTTCTCAGCATGCTCGCAGCACGGATCAAGTCTGAACTATAGACTTATACAACTTTTTAAGTGCATGACTGGCCTACGACTGCATAGTGTAATCCATTTTTTGGTAATGACCACTGCACTGGGGTGTAGCGGATAGTTTTGCAGCCTCACATCTCCAGGGTCCCCAGTTCAATCTCGAGCTCTTGTTACTGTCTGTGTGGAGTTTTTTACATTCTCTCTGTGCCCGTGTGGTTTCCGCTGGGTTCTCTGGTTTCCTCCAACCTCCTAAAAGTATGTCAGTTGGGTGGAATGATGACTCTAAATTACCCCTAGGTAATTAACTGCCTAGCCACTGCTGCCACATTTCTAAGTCTCTATTTAAATGAAGCATGTGATCAGATGATACTCCTATGGATTTGAACTAAAATGGATCATAAGGTTTTGCACAAACTTGTGGAGTCCATGCCAGCTCGAGCACACACTGTCATTAAAGCAAAAAAGGGGATGTATCAAATACTAAGAAACTCATGTTCACTAGTGGTCTCAGACTTTTGGACCCCACTGTATAGTTCAGTATATTTCAATCATTTCCTTTTGATTTTGTTGAAGTGGATATCCACAGAATGTTTGACAGTACAAGACAGTACAAAAATCCAGTATAAAAATTTCTTTTCATTTTCACCATTGGCTTGTGTGTTTACAGTAACACCCCTAATACACAGCATGATTTATGCCAGACAATCTTCTTCTTCTTCTTCTAGCGTTATTCCCACCTACGGCGGGGTCTGCTTGTCGTCACGTCCGTCTCCGTTTGGCTCGATCAAAGGCGCCTTCGGGGGCATTCACGTGTCGCATGTCCTCCTTGATTCGGTCCGTCCATCGTTTCTTGGGTCTACTGCGTGGTCGCCGCCCGTCAAGGTCGAGATGGCTGTCCTCGCCACCAAGTATTCTTTGCTGCGTACTAATGTTTATACCAGACAGTAAACAGGTTTTTTTTTAGGTGTATTTTAGGGCAAAGTCGTTAGTTGTTAATTAATCTGGGACTGAAAGTGGCAGCACCAGACTGTGAGAATGACTCGAGCTGAAAACATATTCACAACCCATCTCCGACTGGACGCGTTGACATGCGTTGTAGCGAATCTTTCAAATCCTTCAGATCGCTCAAATTTTCGAGGTGTTACCCCACCATCCATTCAACCTTAGAGCTGAAAAAGCATCAAAGAAAAGCTTGTTTTGTAGTCTATTACTTGTATTCTCACAGAATCTCTTCAGAGTGCATTCTACACACTTCCTAGTCCAGGGATAATTGGAAGAGCGTTTCGAAGTGGGTTTGATTTCCTTTTTCAAGCGCTGTTGACAGAGCTGTCTTGTCGAGGAGGCCTTGTTTGGGATCGGCCTGAGTAAGAGGTCTGAGTAATGTTTGGTGTTTGAGTGAACCTGAGCCTCCTCCCTGTCCCTCAGGGCTTGTGCTTCCAAACTGGCCTGACTTGTTCTGTGCAAATGCGAACGCTTTTTAACTTCATAGAAACCGGGATCAGCTGTGGCTTGTTAGAGACACAGTGCACGTAGCTGGACGAGTGCTTAATCTGTATATGGGTTTATCATAAACATTAATATCTGTAATTGTTTACATGAGCATCGCACGATAGATTGTACGGACGCTACTAAACATTATGCTGATGTTGTTCTGTGGATTCTGCACAATACTTTATTTTACAACTTTGCTGTAAACCCAGTTTAAAGTCTCTGCTGGGTATAATTTATTGATTATATGACTTCCCGTGATCCATCAGCGCTTCCTCACTCTTTTATGCAATTAAAAACTTGGGGCAGAGTGTCTTACTCAGGACTCCATTAAAAGCAATCTTTAGGGATTTCTAGCGTATAACCATTTGTGAGGTTTTGGAGGCAAAAGTGGATGTGAGTGCAGATATGAATTTAATCAAACAAAACACAAGTACTAATACAATACACTAAATACATGAACTATGAACTATGGGCAGAGAGAAATTACATGAACTAAGAAACTAGACAACGTAAGACAAATGCAAGACAACGTGTGCAGTGCAAAACGTAACTAGTGATCATTAACTCCAAACGTGAATCAGGTGCAGACAGTCATGTGACGTGATTAGATGAGGTGCAGTGGCTGATTGGAATCGTACAGTAGACTCTAGTCCTTCTCCGGTATTTACATGACACCATTACAATGATTTTACCGAGTGAGTAGTCTTATAGAAAAGTTTTATGTCTCATGTTTTGGGCTGTTTTCTGGAAGAAAAAAAAGAAACGGGTGATAATCTGCATGAACCGTTTGCTCAGTCAAGTGTCACGTGGTGTTGTTTTGTGGCTCTTCCGTGTTGTTAAACCAGACGTTCTTCCCTATTCGAGCACCTGCAGGTTATACCCGAAGGCTTTCTTCAAAAACATGCCTCTGCCCTCTCATTAATGTGCGTCGCTCTGTACTGCGCCACACTGCGAACACTCTAAATGTACACTCGGCTCGGAGGTAAACTAGCCCCTGCTGAGATGTAATGCATACATTTTTAATCTCAAACCTCGCCGGAGCCTCTGGCGGTTACGCTGCATTACACTTTTGCCTCAGCGTGTGTTTAGTGTATATACCGTATTATGTTCGAAACGAGTCAGGCCGATTGCTGTTAAAACCACAATGATTGTATCGATGCGGAATTTATCTGATGCTGGCTGTTTGGAAACATAGCACATATCCAATACTGAAGCTATGTTCATTTATTCGAAATAGCCTTCTCGCTGATCGAAAAAACGCAAACTTTAGAGAAACTGTCATTTTGGAGATGAAAGACTCGACTATTATTGAACCGAATGTTCCGAATTACTAATGAGTCGAAATTCCGATCGCTAGTGGGTGTGGCCGTTGCTGTTTATTTCATTCGGTTCAAAAGATCTGCGTTTTCATTAACGATGATTATGTGAACATCAACTAGAGGTGGTTGAAATTCACAAATCATTCATAAAATACTCGAAAATAACAAGTTTTAGTAAGTTCTAGTGCAGCTTCCAGATATTTACTCAAATTAAAGTATAACGCCAGAAAAAAGTATAACTCTAAAAAAAAAAAAATCGCAAGAACATGCTCGAAAGTCACGAATGCAATCGATGTATACTCCTCAAATCACACTGCAAAACCCCAGTAGGTGACAACATGACAAGGAGCCACAATTTCAGTTATAGTGCGACACTTTTCTCAATTCTATGCAAATTAGTCGTGACCAATCCAAACAGTTGGCTCAAATGATTTCTCAGACTAATCCTATGATGCATGTGGTCCTACATTTCTTCAGTTCCCCACTCACAACTTCAGTTCCTACCTGCAGTTTAGTATTTACTTTTTGTTTGACGGCACAAAAATGAAAGCTTTATCTTATCCATCTAATATTAAATATGTATATGCGGATTGGTGTTTGGGTCAAATTTGTAAAAAGTCACTTTTATTATATTCCTATTATAAAACTTATTGGGGGTGGGGCTAGGTAAGAGCTGCGATTGTCATGCCACTAAAAAAACTTCCCTCCTTGCATACATAAACAGAACCTGCATGATACTTGAGCTAGCTGGATAACCTAGTGTTAGTACTAAACAAAATAAAGTCTGTTATGGTAACATGCACTGAGTTTTACCTTGTGAAATTTATCATTGGTAATATAACTCCATAAAAATCCATAAACATGTGACAGCCCAGCAATTTGCTAGACAGTCGGCTAAGTTTGCTAATATTTACTAATATTTAGGAAGGCATGAGGGCATGGTGGGGGGGTGGGGGGGTGGGGGGGGGGATTATGCAGATTTGCGTAATTGTGTATATTCATAGACACTTTGATTTTTTAATGAGTTTCTCAGGGAAGTATTATTCGATGTGGATTATCTTAATGCTGTTAATGACATGTTCTTGGGAACGTTTCAAAATTGCTGATGCCACCTTTAAGCTATTTAAATGTTCTTAAAATAAAACTGTAAAGTAAACCATTCCAGCTGTTGTGCTGTTATGTTGCCCACGAGTCTGCACGCTGAACTTTCTGTCTGTAACACTGAACCTAATAAGGGCATGAATAGTCCTATACAAACAGAAGAGAGACCTGAGGAGGCACTGGAACAACGCCCATTACACACACACACACACACACTCATTCCCTCTCTGTCTATATCTCTCTCTGTGGGTCAATGGATTTCAGTTATGCACGCTTTCCTCTTTTCTTCTCACTTACAGTTTCTATGGATCGCTTTCTGTCCGTCTCATGCATTTTTTCATTCTTTCTTTCCCTCATTCCTCTGTGTGTTTCTTTCTCACAGCAGAGGTCTGGACTCTCTCAGAGAATCATGACCAGGTCCCATGTGGCACGCTTCTGCCTGCTAAAGTGGTCAGTAATGGGAAAGGCAACAAGGACACAGTGGAAAAGTGGGAGAGGGACTGAAATAACATCGCTGTAAATGACAGACTCGATTTCCTCCACTTTTCCCCGTTTTTTTCTCTCCGGATAAACGGATGCCAATGTGGAGAAGCTTTTTTTTTCTGTTTGCGTAAGAGGCTCATAAGTGGCTGTCAAGTAATGACAGGCTGAGTGTAAAGAACTCATTGTTTTGTATATATTTTTTTATTTTAAAGAGTGCCATATTGCTCTCCATGACAAGATCTCTGCTTGGAGACCAACCATGTGCCAGTTACAGACACTATGTCTACAAACTAGCTCTCCCCAAAACAAATCTACAGTTTGTGTGTTTATGTATTTATTCACTAGTGCTAGGCTGCTCACTGAGGTGGAAAACCGGATCAGTTTACCTGGTTGGAGTGACACAAATGTGACACAGATCTGATTTTTTTCCCCAGGACTTTGTGGACACAAAAATCTGATCTTTTCAAATCAGACCTGAGCCACTTTAGAATGTGGATATTTTTGTATACTAGATTGGATACATTTCCAATAAGTGTCTATGCGTTGTGCGTCTCGTCATCGTCATCGATGAACAGATGAACATGGCTACAATGCTGAAGAAAAAAATTCGTTCAGTGTATTAATGCAGCAATCATCGTCCCTCGAGTGTGTTCCTTTGACGAAAAACTTGAGCGCATTTTGGTTGATAAACCCACTTGTTCTTCTGTAGAAATACCCATAGAATCCCATCCACATCGTGGTTCTACCATTGCTCGTTCTTCTCCCATACCCACACAGCTCTTGGTGCAGTGCCAGCAATGGATGGTGCAAAAACAGCAAAAGCAATCCATCCAGCCTCAGCAGATCTAATCTGAGCGCTAAAATCAGAATTGTGCAGAAATCTTGTAAAGTGAATATAGTTTTCATGTATGTCCACTAAAGTGCTCTACATTCATTTCTCACGCGAGGTGAGAATCTACGATTCAGATCTACAATTAAGACATACCTTAGACATATTTTTGACCTGTTGTTATGGCGATACGGGAGACACATGAAACTATGCTTATCTGCTTTTTCTGGCTAAAGCGTTGGTCATACCAAAGGTGAATAAAATTGTTCGAAAAGCCAGCTCACTGAAGGGGAAAGGAAGTGAAAGAGGTGCATTTCCTTTTGGTAGGAGTTACTTTCACTCTGCACCAGCTTTATCAACACTCTGCTTTGTGAGCCAATAGAAAACAAATGGGCGTGGCTGTGGTTTCTTTGGTTGGTAAAAAAAAAAAAAGAAAAAGCTTAACAAGCAATCACACCTGACATTTGCGTCACCGTTTTCTTAAAATAAAAAATAAGTTTCATCCACTAGTGTATGCTAAAATAAAACTCTGTTTTTCTCTCTATTTGCTAAGAGTTTCTTGTTAGCAATTTTACTCCCTCTGTGTCGATCAAAGTCTTGTTGTTGTGGCATAGCCACTTGCTAACAATGAATCCACATTCATTTGCTGTTTCTTGTTTAAGTTTGTAAAACCTCCAGCATTTCTCTGGCTTCAGAGGAACTCGATAATTAATTCCTAAAGTCATTACAGCTATGAATTCTCTAACAAACAACAGCTCAAATTTTCTAGCAAAATAAACGACATTGTTGATTACCAGAGCGACGGCGTTAATGTGGCTAATGACGGAACGGCTAATTAGCATGGTGTCATTTTGACAACATACCTTTTATTCACTGAAACCCACACTACGTCTCTACTTTGTTTTGAGTTCATTTTCTCTACAGCATGACATTTCCAACAGATATGACAGACATTAATTATGGTTAGCTTAATAAATGTAATGACAGCGTGCAGAAACAGCTGAACAAGCAAACAGGGTTTTCTTCCTTCTGACATTTATCGATGTGAGACACCACGCTCAGCACAGAGCAATGAAATCATTTGTTGTTTGTTTTTGTCCTGAAAGCCAGTGTGTTTACCACAAGGCAAATAACCAGTGTGTACCTACTCAGGTGCACAATAACCTCCACTGGATCAACTACAGATCAATTATAGGTGGTATAGCATTACACAGTAATAAACTTATATAAATAAACGGTTTATAAAGCAGATTTCATTTGAATCTCAATATGCGTTATACACTGCCAGTCAAAAGACTGACGTTCAACCATTTTTGGTTGAACTTCAAGAAAGGGGAATACTCAAACAACATATTTTTCTTGTAGTTGATACGAACACTGTCTAATATTAACTCTAAGACAAGTCTCAGCTGAAACTGTAATAAAACAAGAAACTACATGTTTTCACAAACATTTGAGTGGCAGTGTTCTGTATATACAGTAACAAAGAATTTATGATAAACAAAGAATTTACGATGTTAATGAAACCCTTTACAATCATTAATGAATTAACTAGCCTAAACATGTATGTTTTTAAATCTATAAAGTCCTAGAGCATTCCTGAAGTTCCCTGTAACAAATTGGCTAAACAATAGTGTAATATATTGTCTCACAGGGTTTTGTTTTAGGCTGTCTGTTGTTCTTTCTTTAAATATAGGCAATTTTTTTAAACATTACATTACATTGATCATGCAGATGATCAAGAAGAAGCAAACATGACATGAGCAGAATGTTTCCTGGTGGTAAGTTTTTATTTTGTAACTCTCTCATGGGTGTAACAACGCATTCTTTGGGGTGTCGTGTCCCCCCCAATGTTGAGGAAATACCAACCTGTCCCCCCCAAAATTCAGTACAAAATATTTTCTATATGTCCCCCTTTAATGAACTCTGCCAACGGATCTGTCTTTTCTTCATCTATTCTATTTATTTATGCCTATTCCTTTTTAATATATTTCTGTTTGTTAAGGAAAATAGGTGTGTGCCCCCCATTCAATTGTACACTTGGTTGTGCCCATACTCAACGCAAGTTCGTTGATATATTTTAGCAGCTCAGTCTGTAAGAAATGGAGAGAGCAGCCAAGCGTAGAAAAGTGCAGCAGAGCATACGAGCTTTTTTCAGACAGTAAGTAACTAGATACCTAAACAGTAGGTAACCTTTTAGTATAGAAGGCATCATACCATGGCTTGGTTTGTTCTTAAGAACATCAATCAACTTTTGATATTTGCACACCCACGAAGTAGGCTAGGCTAACGTCAGTTCCAGTTTTTGACCATTGACGTTACATTCACTTGCATATCCTCCTGCCGAGTTCGTTGTGAACCCTCACGTTGTGACAGACTGTTACAGATGCGAGTGAAAGTGAGGAAACTTGCACAGGATTTCATTCCTTTACACTACATTTGTGCTAAGGACAACTAAGTGATTTTACAAATATAAGGCTCAGCATAATGCTGAGATGTGCTAGCTTGGCAACGAGAGATATGGAACTAACGTCTGAGTTGTGGCCATTTTGTAGTTATCCATTCAAAACTAGTTATGGCAGTTTGTCTTTAGAATTAAGAAAAGAAAACTCCAGTACCCTTTACATACAGTAGCTAACGTTTCAGGTTACCACTATATATTGTTGTACACTTTGTACACTTATTACATAGCAAGCTAAACAGCATGATGACATTAACATAATAAATGACACTAGTTACACAAACAGAATATTCAGTTTATCAAATTAAAATGATCATCTAAGTCAGTCATTGCTCTTCTGGGAAAATAATGGTACCTGGTCAGAATGCAGGCAGCACAGCATTGCTTGGAAGCATCCGTGGGGAAATTGTATTTACAACATATATAGTTTTGAATTTAGTTTCATAGGTAGCCATCCTTTCTGAGTTTGCTTAAAAGTCGTGATTGCGTGTTTAAATGTTAGCGTGTGTGGTTTGCCTGCACACATCTTAGCTCGCCTCTACTTGGTGTGGTAGGTTTCATGGTAGGTGATGGAGCAGAGAATACAGTACATCTGCCCAGAGGACGTCCACAGCATGCCACAATTTCCCCATGCTGTGGGAGCTTAGAAATCAGAAATCACGTGAATTCAAACGGTAACTGTAATCCTAAAACTATGTTCTAAATATGCGAATTTTCGGTATCAAACCTTGGATGTTGGGGGGTGGGGGGGACCCCCCCAATGTCCATACCATGGTTACGCCCTTGAACTCTCTTACCTTTCAGATACGATGTAAATTCAGACCCCACTGGCGGGACTAACTATGCTATACACATCTGCTGTACATAGGTACTCATGCAATATATCTTTGGAAAGCTTGGATTCTTGTGATTCGATTGATATAAACCGTTTCAAGATCCAATCACAACATCAGCTACAATCAATGTCTCTGTCAGAAATGACAAAGATGGAGGCAACTTAGCAAACTTTAGCTAGCACGTTAGCAGAGGTCTACAACCGAGCCACAACACAAAACTCCACATTTGAAGAGTCAATAGAAGATACTTCATAAAATAATCAAACACACTTACAGGTTCTGATTCAGAAGCACAAGATTGTCTGAGCAAAGTGGGAATCGCCCCATTTTTCAGGAGTAGCCTTTGTGTATAGCCTGCCTTGTACTCGCCCAGGTTCGGGAAGCTGTCTGCCGTAAAATGCGCTGTGCACAAGCAAACATTTGGGTTGTACTGCTCAGGAGGGTGGGTTTATGCTGATAGTGCACGTAGAGAAATTACGGAAGTAAATCTGGACTTCGAACGAGGTGTTTCGGGCCGGTCTGGAGCTGTTAGTTGTTATGTTAGATCTGGTTAGATCTATCGCTGTTAGATAGAATAAATCCCTTTGCGGGAAAATATGAAGAGCTTATACATGCACAAACAGATACATTACACTCCCAAACAGAAGGAAAACATTAAAACTCATGTTATGACCCATTCAAATATGTAATGTTACAAAGACGAACCCTGATCCGCCTCTATATTTGTTTGCTGGATCATTGTTCTATGAGATTCAGTGATTTTCCAGATTTTGCATCTCAGTGGTATTAGATATGATTAGCCTCACATACAGTACACGCTATATACTTAGGCCCTAAAAGCAATACTGAATAAGCCTTATCTCAGCTTTGAGTGGCAGGGTGAACAATCTCCACTGGGCGGTTTCCACAGCAACTGGGATGATTGCAGTTTATGGTCAGTGAAGCACTATTTGCATCCGCAGCATGAACTTTCTCTTCTCTATCCAGTAGGCTGAAAGTGTTGTTGTTTTTTTTTCCGCCACTATTGTGGGTTTGAGTTTATTTCCATGCCAGAGCCTTTCAAATTAGAGGAAGTGCAGAATCAATGGGAGGCCTGGTCCGCCCTGGCGCTCGGTTTTCAGAGCTGGAAATATTCCATTGTGACGAATGAACCAACCAACACGACATTTAAATGGACGACGGTGTTGGGTTATGCTGTGCACAACATAAGACGGATTGTAGAAGTAGGTTCATTTCTATAATTGATATGCAGTCACTTGGACCTTACTAGCAATTATGTGTCTAATTTCCATTTAGAAGGACGAATTACATTCATAAGGCATAGCTCCATTGTGGCACTGTTGCAATTAACATGATGCCTTTCTCTCCCTCCTTTTCCTTCCATCCTTCTTTCCCTGTTGAAACTTGTCACAAAGAATGGTGTCGCTGCTGACCCGGCGTTAATCTTTTCTTGAAATACATCTTGTACCGAGACCAGAAGGTCATTGATTGCTTCAATGACAGAACATTAACTGGGTTTGTTTACCCAGCAAGAAACAGCCTTAGACTTTCTGGAATATATACTGTGTGCGTGTGTGTGTGTATATATATATATATATATATATATATATATATATATATATATATATATATATATATTCAGTTGTTGGTCCAATTTAGGTTGTCCATTTGTCTATTTCTGCTGTACGTTCTCTGATTCTCATTCTCTGATATGCGCACACCGGATTACAGTTGTCTGATAAAAACTGCAATTAATCATAGGACTACTATTACAAATACATTTGTGCTTTCAGATACGGTCATGCTTTCTCCATGTTTATGAAAAGCTTCCACATGAATGGCTTGACTTATGATATGATGTTGACAGCAATTCTTTTTTTAACATGGTGGCTGTTTAACACCACACACCTTTGGCTAAAGATTGTAATTATAGTATAATTTTAGTCAGACAATGTATTTTCTTCATAACAACAAATCTGAGGAAAATGTTAATATTCCCAAAAAGTTTTCCACTGTCATTTTGATTTTCTATATCTGTATGACAGACTTACCAGCTAGTTTGGTTGACGCTAAGTGTAATTACAGTGCAATATTAGTCATATAGTGTCTTTTTTCACAATTTAATACCAAATCTGAGGAAAATGTTAATATTTCCAGAAGATTTGTCTTGTTTATACTGTCATTGTGCCTTTCTGTTGTCCGTATAACAGAGTAAACAGCTATGTGCTAGCTACAGTGGTTGATGCTAGTGTAGTTACAGTATAATTTTAGTCAAAGTGTCGTTTTTCCACAATATAAGAGCAAATCCGAGGAAAAAGTTAATATTCCCAAGATGCTTGTCTTGTTTCTACTGTCATTCTTTCTGTCTGTTGTGCGTATAACAGACTAAACAACTATGTGCTAGCTAGTTTGGTTGATGCTAAGTGTTATTGGATGTTGTTTTATTTACAATGTGTATTTTCTTCATAATGTCCTAACAAATCTGGGGGAAATGTTAATATTTCCAAGAAGTTTGTCTTGTTTCCAATCATTCTGCTTTTTCTGTTATCTGTATAGATTTCACAGCTATGTGCTAGCTAGTTTGGTTGATGCTAGTGTAGTGACTTTAATTTTAGTTACATAGTGTCTTTTTTTCCACAATATAACAGCAAAGGTGTTAATATTTTCAGAAAGTTTGTCTTGTTTCTACTGACATTTTTCCTTTCTGTTGTCTGTATAACCGACTTAACAGCTATGTGCTAGCTAGATAGATTCTTAGCCTCATAGCTAGCTTCTATGCTTGGCATCCATATTTTGTTTCTCATTCTCACCGTCACATCTGTTAAAGTTTAGGTTTGTTAGGAATTTAGATTCACTCCTTATAGTCTGATGAGTTAAGAAATTAAAGATCTGTGCAGTTAAACAAATGGTGAATGTAGTTATAATGTACAGTACTGTAGAGGGGGGAAATAAATTCCAGAGCAGAACCATGCTAGCTGCATTGAAATATAAAGCCAACCCCTCTGTGGTTTAAGCTTACTGTCCTCTCTGAAAATCTTTTACAAATTGGCCCCAGGCTGTCTACATGAAAGCTACATTTGTAAGCTACACTGACCACTACACTTAGACTATCCCTCAAACTGCTACTATTTTTATTTCAGCAAAAATAATAAAATAATTGCCCGTTCACCTTCGAATGATCCTGTGCTGTGGTTCATATCTTATTTATATCAGTTCAAGCTTGCATGTGATTTCTCAGAATGCTCTGTGGAACGGGAAGCGTGTTTAGCAAGGCCCTTACTGCCAATCAGATGCTGTTCCATGTGGAGAGACACCACTGGCAGCTGTAATGATAAAGATAATGAGTCTTTATTAATCACATATACATTAGAGCACAGTGAAATTCTTTTCTTCACATACCCCAGCACGTTAGGAAGTTTGGGTCAGAGCGCAGGGTCAGCCATGATACAGCACCCCTGGAGCAAAGAGGGTTAAGGGCCTTGCTCAAGGGCCCAACAGTGGCAGCTTGGCAATGCTAGGGCTTGAACCCCCGAATTTCTGATCAGTAACCCATAGCCTTGACCACCAAGCCCTCACACCCAGAATCCGATAGGTAGCATCTCATGATGCAGTCTGAGTCATCAGAAATGTCTAGTTAGTCTGGATCCACTAGGATGCCTTTGTTTGATTTTTTTTCTATGCTTGTAGTATTAACCTTGATTCACTTGAAATATTACCAAGATGGTTTATTAAGTTTTAGGTGATGTAGAAACATTCTTTCTGTGGTCAAGAAAAGGAGGAAATTTGTTTTTTTTAATGCTCCGGGAAATTTGGCTGGGTTGGCGTCCAGCTGGCACTAAATTTAAAATGGCTTAAGGTAAGATATTAATGAGTTTAGTTAAGATTCAGAACGAGTAAATGCATTTCTTTTTCCTTTCTGAATATGTAGAGCATATTAATCGATAAGTAATGCTACAATGACCTATTTCTGTCTTATTGTTTTTATTTTTTATTTTTACTCTAAAAAGGTAAATATAAACACCTACTTGAGTGACTTTGGGGCAGCATCAAGCTAGCAAGCATTATATAACCCTGACAAGATGCTACAAAAAGCATAAGGTTTTTCTAGAGGGTGTAAGTAAGGCGTAAAAGACTTTAGGGCATGGAGTTGTAGGAAAATAATCAGAGGCAGCCTTACATGAAGCAGAGTTACTGTTACCATGGCAAAACAATTAAGTCCCAATTACATCTTAGCATTTTCTGTCTTTTATTATTATGTTTTTACAACAATTTTTTGTACTTATATCCATTTATAGTTACATTTAATGGTGTGGAATGACTATGAAACAAGTTCCTGTTATGCCATACTGTATGTTACAGCAGCTCACCAGCCTCTCCTTTTTCTTTCTCGTACAATTATATCAAAAATGCAGCTTTTTTTTTTTTTTAACCAACAAACCAGAAAAGTGCAAAGTGAGTGCAAGAAGATAGGAGAAATTGCTAAATGGCAAAGTCTCTCTGTTATTTTTTTGAGTAAAATGCATTTATTTTATTAAATTTTTTAAATATTATGTAAGTTATTGCAATTTTTAGTAGATTTCCTAAAAAAAACTGTCAATTTTTTTCTTAGTAATCACAATATTATGTGTTTTTGTATGTGTGTTGGAACACTACAGTACCACCAGGGTGTATGTTTTTAACATTTCCACCAATGCTCTCTGGATTTCAAAACTGTATAAGAGTCTAACTCGTTTTAATGATCAGAGTAATTTTGTGGTGTCCCGTGAAGTAGCTTGTGCTTTGGATATTGTTTATAAGACTGCTCTGTCTACTTCAGCTTTTGTCTAGGGATGCTACCATGTGAGATAACAAACTAAAAGAAAAACCGAAACAACGCCCTCTAGTTTATAGGTTGCTGCCTGCTCTCTCCATTTTTTCTTAAATCGCAGTGGGAAATGATGGACTTTTGTTCTTTAGAGTTTCTGAAACTCTGTTAGCTTTCCCCCCCATCTTTTTTTATTTGTTATTTTTAAGAAAGCTGTTCTTGTTCCTCCTCTTAGCCTCTTGTTAAAACTTGCTGGATTTCACTGTACTGAAACGGTTATGAAGTGAGTCATTGACTGATTGCTTAAAAAAAAAAGTATATAATGGCACACCTTCCTTACTTACTTCTCCTAATTTGAAGCCAATTTCTCGCACCAAACGACACCTATCTTGTGCATGCATGCAACCTCTTGCTAGATACGAATCATACAGACTCGCCTATCCTTTGATGAGCCACATTTTTGAGGAATGAATTAAAATATGATGGTTTGCACTGTTATAGGACATTAATCAATGATGGAGGGCAGAGTTACTGTTACTATGCCAGAGTCAACTATTTACAAATAAATGTCTTAAAGTAGTTTTATTCCTCTTATACCACAGCAATTTCCCAGCGCAAAATTTGATATTATTAAAAAATGTCGCATCTTTTTTTTTTATATCCTTTTAGAGTTTCATTAATGTCATGTAATGTCCACAAAACTGCTTAAATCCTGTTATCACAGCTTTAAACATTAAACATGCTTTAACTCTGTCCTGAAGACTTTCCCATGGCAGAAAACTTACATACACTGGAGACTCCTTCCAAAAAATGCCAACTGCACATTTCCTCAAGAGCTGTTTGTATAGAAACAATAACATATTCAAATGAGCTCATTCAAATAAACCTTACAGCCTGAACTACTGTCAGGGCCTGCTGATGTAGAACCTTCATCAAGAGCTTGGTTAAAAACATAACCGATCAAATACGAGAATTTAACATCGCTGTGGTAGAATGTAACATAAACAGCTAACCCTCTCGCACCATGATTTTCAGATGAGTAGCAGCATCTTTATCGATTATTATTTCTTTTTATATCTTGTAGTAGATTACATCTTTCAGATATGCAGACTGGGCTTGAAAATACACACAGTAATACACACGAGAGGACGGAAACATACCCCTATTCAGTTGAATGGATTTTTTATGACATGTTGCAAATGAACAAGGATAAAATACTAATTAGCGGTGACTTGGCTCGTCTTAAGAACAGATGAAAATCTTCCTGGCACGTAAAAAAAAATACAAATGAAAAATGACAATCATCCAGAAGGCTTTGACGTGAATTGGGAATCTGTTAAGAGACACAATATGTCCGGACTAAATAAATAAATAAATAAATAAATAAACATATGTTTTTTAGCTTTATACTAATTATTTATTAATATCCAAATTTCATAGTGAAATGCCAGTGTATGTAAGTCAGAATGAAAGGATTCTCAATCTGGTTGTTTGATGTAACAGTTTCATTGATGTATTGGTTTGTATATGAGTCAGTGTTCTATTTAACACTAATGGCTGACCAATTAAAGGAAAAACTATTATAAAGTGTTTTAGAAAGGTGTTTTAAACCACTATGAGCTGCCAGAACAGCTTCATTGCACACCTTGTCATCCATTCTGCAAGTCTCGGGAACTGTCTAGGAGCAATGAACACTATTCTTCCAAAAGACATTCCCTCACAACTGCTGTTGTGATGATGGTGGTCTAAAATTGCTCCAAAATCCAGAACATGCTCATCTGGGTTGAGATGTGGTGAGTGTGAAGGCCATAGCATATGATTTACATCATGTACACCCTCATCAAATCATTCAACAATGATCCCTCTAGTGGATGGGGGCGGAGTCAATCTGGAAGAAGCCACGCCCAACCGAATAGAAATGTTTCATTATCTGAGCAATCAGAAGAACGTTGCGATGTAACAGAGCTGCATTTTTTTTCAGTTAATTTGTCATGTATCTGTATAGTTATAGAAATATTTGACAGCATGTTGCATGGGAATATTGGGGGGGGATTAACATGCTTATGATGTCATAATTTGCTTATTTGTTTCTAGTCGTAAAATACACATGAACGGATATATTTTATTCACATGTTAATAATTTTCACAAGTAATATTATATTAGGTGTTTCACTGCTGCAAATCTAAATTATTTTGAAATGTATTTAGTTTAACCTAAGGCTATCTATGGAATCTGCAAATTTTCCAATCTGCGAATATTTCTCAGTGTGAGATCACTACGAAACAATGGCAAGATTTTTAAGCCAGTGTCCAGACGTTTGTATTTATTTTAAGCAAGTGAAATTCTCTCGTTCTGTTGCTGACCTTTTAGAAATACCTCCTTTTAGAAATGAGTTCAATCGATGAAATAAGACAAGCTTTGTAAGCCGATGAAAGTACTAAGTGAAAGGTTAATTTATCGCCCCTCATAATCACGTCGCGGATTTCCCGCCGGCAAAGTGAAAGGGCTTACGGGTTACACGGTGTGTGTGTGGTTTTGATTTACCCTTCCTGTCCTGTGGTTCATCTCTGCCTCATCGCTCATTCACAGAGCACTGATGTCTTTTATAAGTGGCAGCGTTTTACTAAAAGTTCCAATTACCTCTAATACGTGCGCGGCATACTGAAAAGGCAGGAATGCAGCCTGAGATCATCATCACACATGGCTTTCATTTAAGGAGGTGATATATGGACTCATTAGGGGCCCTAGACACAAAGTTAGGCAGCATATAGCTTTCGAGTGAAGAATTTTAGACTTGTAGGAAGCCTGAAAGCGTGCTTATGATCCAGGACGTGACTGTTAGAAGAGAAATCATTCAACTGTTCTGCTGTTTATCACTGTTATGAGTCTTTAGTCTTTATTAGAAGTGGATACACTTCTCGGAGTACCATAAATGTGATGTATTGTTTGTAACATTAGTGTGCATTTGTCAAGGCTTCTTTAAGCTTCCCACAGGTTTCACGGTGATCTACACTTGGTGATCTGACTTGGACACATTGGTGAGCTCTTTCATTGAGTCGCTGTCTGAAATCCATCTTTTGTTGCTTGTAGTGTGAGCTGGATGGCTCGCTGTAGGATGCTGAGGATGATTTAGAAAAGGCATGGAGGTGAACGATGTCTCACAGACGCATACGTTAAGGTCTGAGCTATAAACTGTATATCACTCCGTATCACGCGATATTTAGGTGATAGTTCATACAAAATTGCAGTTATTCAAGCGGTACAATTTTGATTCCATATAAATATATGTAATCTGGCAAAAATGGGGTTGATCTCTATAATTAAGTCATATATATATATATATATATATATATATATATATATATATATATATGTGTGTGTGTGTGTATATATGTATGTATGTTTATAAGTATGCATATATATGGGAAAGTTTCACTTAGGAACATGAGTATTTAGGAATAGAAGAAATACTGTTTATTATTATTATTATTATTGTTGTTGTTGTTGTTATCATTATTATCATATTTGAGTCCTCCTTTGTGTGCAGTATAAAATTCAGACAATTTAATTCACTGTTAAATCATCATTGTTGTACTACTTTTATGTTATACAACATACAGTATGAGCATCATTAAATAAACCAGAAAATATGGCAATTGTTGGTTTGATCAGTAATCCATCCATCCATCCATTTTCTATACCGCTTATCCTGATCAGTAATCATCATTGTTAAAACTTGTAATTGTGAAGGTTGAATATATTCATTACTGCTATTTATTATTTATTCCTAATACTGAGGTGGTAAATTTCCGTTCGTTAAGTTTAAGAAATTGAAAAAAAAATCACTCGCTAAAATCCTTTAAAACTCTTGCTGTTTAATTTAAGACACTACGACATGACAACAGGTGTAGAGTATATGATCACTTACGGTTCGTAGCTCTTTAAAATTTGTATCAGTTACAGAATGTTGAAATCAGTTGGTCTCATGAATGAAGTGACTGACCGCCAGTTCAGTAAGATGAATGAGTGCTATTTTTATGTCCTGAGGTGACCTTCAGCCACGTGATCCTGACTTTCTTGTGTGTTTCCTCTGCTCTCCAGCGATGATCTCAGCCTCAGAGCGTTTTCAGCATGTGGATGTGTGACAGCGGGGGAATTAGTGAGTAGCTCCTGATCTGCTGCTTAAATGCACACGTGATTTTTCAGGACAGATCTTTCTGGTGAGCGCACAAAATACATACGTGAACGTTCTTGCCGGTTGCCACTGCGAATGCTGGCAGGAGTCAGAAGATGGAATTGCGGTTCCTTCTGGCCAGCCAGGCACAGAGCCAACAACACAGAAATAGTCGAGTCTGTTGCAGAAGTGTCCATTCCTCCAATTACTCATAGATTTAGTGACACCTAAAGTGCCGAAGCAGAGCATTTTCAGCCATTTAAAATCTCTCAGTAGGAAACAAGGCAGTGGTAAATGAGATGTCACTCCTTAATGGTATTACATCGATGTGCATGTGAGCTGATCAGTGATGTTAATGAATAAAAACCTAATCATTTACTGTAACACAATTCTCAAGAAGAGCTTCCAGTCCAGGCAGCTTCCGCGTTTACCTGTAGTAAAGCCCTCCATATTAACTGGATTATCTGGATTAGATCATTGGAGTGAGAATGATTTTGTGGATATTGTTTTAAGCATCGCAGGAGTAATATTAGATGACTCATAGTGCAACATCTATTAGGATCTGAATAATATGTGGGGAAAAAATATGTCATCAATTATAAGCAGCTAGAAATTAAATAGACCCAATAATAATAATAATAATAATAATAATAATAATAATAAAATAAAAAAAAACTCAACAAGTCTTAAGGAATGATTAAAAAAAGTTAAGGAAGTACACAAAATAAATCTCTTTTAATTTTATGGTTGAAGACTGGAAAAACATCACCTGTTCTTTTCCCAGTCTTCGTCTAACCAGTTTCGCTGAGCCTCAGATTCCTGTTCTTGTTTGACAGGAGTGCAAGTTGATATGGTCTTCTGCTATTGTAGCCGATCCAACCCAAACTTTCAACGTATAGCTCGTTCTGAGATGCTTTTCTGGTCACTACGGTTGTAAAGAGTGCTTATTTTAATTACCGTCAGCTCGAACAAGTCTGATTGTGGTGCAGTGGTGGCTCAGGGGTTAAAGGCTCTGGGTTACTGCTCAGAAGGTCAGGAGTTCAAGCCTAAGCACTGCCAAGCTACTACTGTTGGGCCCTTGAGCAAGGCCCTTAGCCCTCAATTTACTCAGTTGTATAAATTAGATCAATTTAAGTCGATAAGGGCATCTGCCAAAATGCCATAAATGTAATGTAATGTAAATGATCATTCTCCTCTGATCTCCACCAGTTTCCGCTCACTGGATGTTTTGTTTTTCACACCATTCTGTCTAAACTCTAGAGATTTTTTTTTTTTTTTTTTGTGTGTGTGTGTGTGTGTGTGTGAAAATCCCAAGAGATCAGCACCAAGAAACATGCCATGGTCAAAGTCACTGAGATCACATTTTTTCGCCGTTCTGATGTTTGATATGAACCTGAACTGAAGCTCTTGACCTGGATTGGGATGATTGTACGTGTTTGTACCATTGCCTCTTGAAAGGCCAGGAATGAAATAAACTCTCTGGCTCTAATACAGCATATATCCAAGATGTTTTTCACAGAAGGGTGGTCCATGCTTGTTTTCGGTTAAACGTGTCCCTGACTGTATAAAGTTAGAGACCTCCTGCTCTAAGGAACATATACACACTAAGCTGTACATTGGCAAATTTCTCTATTATGTTTTCAGACATGGTGACAAAACGGCAGGAAATAGTGCCGTAAGTATTAAATAGGGTACTTAATAAAAGATTAGGGTTTTATTCACCATAATATTGCCCAACTGATATATTGATCAAGCGTAAAAGCATAACCCAAGTAACAAACCTGACGTTTAGCCATGCTCATGAGTATTGTCTTGTCTAGCCCTGACTTGTGTATATATTTGCAGCAATATCACAACATGCATGTCAACAGAAAGTAAAAGGATCATGTAAGAGCTTTCATTCTTTTCCTCCAGAAAAACGTCACACATCGCTAGTGAATGTTACCCGCATGTGTCAGCTTAGTTGCTTCATCTTCTGGCAGGCAGGAACTGCTGCACATGAACCTACACCTCGTCTTACAGCGTTACGAAAAGAACAGCGTGTATTGCATCACACCTGCCATCACTAAAGTGCTCCTTATGAAGATAATAGCATTGCCTTTATAATGCCTGAGGACACTTCATAATGACGATACAAGTGCAAAGCAGCACGAGGTAAATGACACAGGTCTAGGACACGGGGAGATACACAAAGGACCAGATACAGTATAAGACCAGTGGCATGTTCAGGTGTTAGGAGACAACGCACTTGTGCATTTGCAGAATATTTTTTCGTTTTGTTTTGTTTTGCCAGTGCAGAATAGACTTGTTGAGGTGTCATGGATTGTCTGGATGTTGCTGACTTTTACAAAAACACCAATTAAATGAGTTTCTGTACATTTATCATGTGTCCTTTCACATCATCGTGGCCTATTAATATTGCAGAAAAATATCAAATGTAGTTATAGGGGTATAAACAGTTGACAGTTAATCAGGAAACAGTTGAGGATGCCAGTGCAGGTACTCAATGGCTTTATTAACCATAGCAAACAAGATAGAGACATAATCCAAAAATGATGTCAAAAACAGGCAAGGATTAGATGATGAGCACACAGTATGAACCAGGCTGGGCAGAATATCACAAAATAGCTAAAAACAGAACTATAAATATATATATATATATATATATATATATTGGTATCGCCAGGTATGAAACACTGAGTGTATACTTTGCAATGAAGAAAGAAACATGAGGGCTTAAATACACAAACTAATTAAGAGGCAAACTGCAAACAGGTGAGAGTAATCATGACACATTAGGGAGACAACATAAACAAAACACAACAATGCAGAAGAATGTGCCGTAGCACTGTGAGGTACTGTGTGTGCTGAGAGGCACGGCATGAGGGGGACATATGTGAAATTTCATTTAATGTCGTAGAAGTCCGTGAATCCAGTTCGTTCCTGTTCTCACTTACGCTGTAGCAGTTATAAACAGTCTTTCTGTCACATTTCTTTGTTTCTCTTTCTTGAAGATAATAATTTTTAAAAAATGCAGATTGTCATGTTTCCCCTGGAAGAAAACTTAAAGTTAAAGCTGTACCTCTGACTGTTACAAAGTGCTGACACTGGAGTCTCCTTCCATTAATGCTACAAATAAACATCTCCTTACAGAACGATTACATGGTTTTCTTTGTTAAATAACAAAGAAAATATGATGGATGGATATCTGTTTATAAATTTTTAGTCTTATATTATGGGCAGTGTATGCCATACCTGTCCCTGTCCCTGTGAATGAGCTGTTACTATAGAAACGATAATGTACTGTATTAGAACGAGTGTGTTAATATAAAACCCGCGATTTGCCACTGGTACAGTTGTCCGAGTTGTAGAAGATTAATCAGCACCTTCTGACCTATCATATATATATATATATATATATATATATATATATACAGTATACCAAATATATAACTAATTTCATATCTTGTCCTAACGGCATGTATATTAATTATAAGTATTTATTTCTAGAACGATTCAAATGATCTGCAAATAGAATAAGGTCATTTAAAGTTTGAAATAAAAGCATCCAAAAACAAGCTGAATAATCATACACTTACTCTGTCCACTTTAATAGTACCTGTATACCTGCTCAACCTGTATACCTGCTCATTTCTGCAGTTATTCAATCAGCCAATTATGTGGCAGCAGCACAATGCATAAAACCATGCAGGTACTGTGCAGGTCAAGAACTTCAGTTAATGTTCACACCAAACATCAGGATGTGATCTCTGTGACTTTGATCGTGGCATGGTTGTTGGTGCCAGATGGGCTAATTTGAGTATTTCAGAAACTTCTCATCTCCTCGGATTTTCACACACAACAGTTTCTAGAGTTTACATTGAACGGTGTGAAAAACAGAAAGCATTGAGTGAGACAGTTCTGTGGGTGGAAACGCCTTGTTGATAAGAGAGGACAGAGGAAAATTTCCAGACTGGTTTGAGCTGGCAGGAAGGAATAATAACTCTACAACCGTGGTGTGCAGAAAAGCATCTTAGCATGCACAAAACATCGAACCTTGAGATGAATGAGCTACAACAGCAGAAGCCCACACTGGATTCCACTCCTGTCAGCCAAGAACAAGAATCTGAGGCTATCATGGGCACAGACTCACCCAAACTAGACACTTAAAGACTGGATTTGTTTTCTAAACTTCATCTGTATATATTTGAGTTGAATAATCTCATAATAAGGAATATTAGACACATTTGTTCATACTCAAGATATTTTCACATGCTAAAATAATTTTTTTTTGCAGTGAACATAAGCTAGATTCATTAACAGAAGAAAGAGATGAGATTTGAGGTCGGAGTGGGCGTGGCAGGGCTTATTTCACTCATGTGACCATGCCCATCTGCAAAACCAGTCTGTTTTTGGCGTTACAAAATCTAGTTCTGTCACGCTCAAAAATCGGAGTGTGTTTATATGTCACACAATATAAAGTACACTGATTTCTATTTCACGGCAAAGACAGTAAACTCTCCGGGTTTGTAATAAGATCGGGTAATCATGTCGAAGCTCACTTGGCAGTCTCCCAGAGTCATTGTTTAGTACTTCGGCCTCTCCACGCCTTCTGTGTAAGCAAAACCAAAAGCCAAATATGAAATAGTGTACGTGGTAATTGCGTATTGTATAATTGGCTTCCTCAAAACGCTTGTTTGAGGATTAGTTTACAGAGACACAGTATGTGAAAAACAAACAACGCCCAATGAAGGGATTATCTGTGCCGCCTTGTTTTTGGTTTTTTTTGTTTTTTTTAAGCATACTTTCATTTTTTCCTCACACATCCTTCAGTGGTATTGAAATGAAACTTGGGGTCAAGTGTTGTGGCTCGAGTGTTATTCCCAGTTGTATCAGAGTAGAAAAATGACCTTGTAGGTTTTATCCCTTGCTCTCTGTAACAGATTGCGACCCAGATGTCTCTCAGAGATTCATGCTGCAGTGATTTGCAAAAATCCACTCTTCCTTAAAACAAAGAACTTGACTCTGAGATAGGAAGAAAGTCCAGTCTGCAATCTTATCCACGATAATATTACTGCAAATGAGCAGAGCCACACCTGATCCACTTTTTTAAGTAATTGGTCGATGGTTGAATTCGTGTCAGATGTTCTCCCGCTGTGCGGGAAAGGAAAAAAAAACTTGTGGATAAGATTAGATGGGATTTAATTTGAAAGGTGATGCAAGGGGAAGACACTCCTTTTAAAATCCTGAATTTCGGTTATGCTATCATACTTAAGGTGTCGAAATAGGCAAAAGCAAAAGCGCAAGATCTCTCTAAGTATCCTTATCCTTAAAAATTTGGACAAAAAAAAAAAAGCAGGCAAACAACAACAACAGCAACAAAACACGTAACCATAACCTAAATGAACCCATGAAAGAAATTCTTTATTTATTTTAACAATCTAGATTTAAATCTCATTCAGAAAAGTCCAAAACCTAAAATGTAACTATAAGTGGATTTTTTTTCTTCTTTTCTTTTTTCTTTAACTAAATGAAAAATTGCATTTTCTTTTGCATTTTTTTGAGTCATATTAACAGAGAGAGAGAGAGAGAGAGAGAGGCTTGTGAAGGAACAAGAGTTTAAGAAATAACAGCAACTAACTTGTTTTGATTGGCTGTTCCACGATGGAATTAGCATTAAACGCAACTATAAATGGATAAAAAAGCATTAAATGTAACTATAAATGGATAAAAAAGCATTAAATGTAACTATAAATGGATAAAAAAGCATTATATGTAACTATAAATGGATAAAAAAGCATTAAACATAACTATAAATGGATAATAAAGCATTAAACATAACTATAAATGCATAAAAAAGTGAAGATGTGTTGTTCTTTGATCAATAAAAATCATTAAATTCGTTGGTAAATTGCTGTTGTATAAGACGAATAAAACACTTGAGGACATAATGTTATTGGAAACTAGTCAGCTTCTGGGTAGTAACGGTTACTCATCTTCATCACCTTATCCTGTTGTTTATTATTTTCCCGGAACAACGTTCCCCATGTGTTTTATTCCTTACATTTCATCTAACAAATGCTGCCTAATTAGAGCTAGTGAGCTGCTCTATCACATCGTGGCTCATGGGTGACTAACGCTCCTCTACCTTCTGTAGAAAAGTGAGACTTTTTCAGGACTCAGACATACTGTAATAAGAGTCACTCTTGTCCTGTGCAATTCACCACGTGAGGGACAGTTGGCATCTTGTGTGGTGTTTCTGCAGCAACAGGGATCGAATACGACCTTTTTATTCTTATAGCACAGCGCAGACAGACAGTCAAGTCGGATTTGTGGTTATTTATTGGCTTTGTGCTGTGGTAATTATGATACAATGTCATTTCCAAAGATACACTGTTACTGTTACGGGTTTGTGCAGCAGCTGCGAAGAGGCTCTCTGTCTTTATCGGCTCTCGGTAAAAAGCAGAGCTGTGAAGACATAACTGCTTGTTACGAGCCATCTGTCAGACGACCTTGGCAAGACCAGCGATATTAGCCATCTTGGACTTTAGCTACAGGCAGCGCTCACAATCTTATCTGCCATCAGCTGTTGCTGCAGTGAACCGATCTGAAACGGCCACCGTCAAAGCCATCATTATCCCCTCTGTAATTAGCTCCTTACTGTTATCTATTGCTTCGGTAGTGAATTTAGCATTGAGGGCAAGAGAAAGACCCATGCTGTTTTTTCTTTCACATTTGATTTCCTTCATGGTAGGCACTACATTTTGTAGAGGTGTACTCCGGTTTCCCAAAGCACCCGAATTAGCCGTCCGTTTATATCAGCAGCATTTGTAGCATTTTGCATACGTGTGCACTATTGAACTGAAATGCTCTGTTGAATTCTTGATTACGATTGGTCAGGAGGTTTTCTATAACAGCAGCTCCGACAGTTGTTCCTGGAAGGCAAATCCCAGTTTGATATTAATGCATTCGTTCTAACGTTATTGTTTCTATAGCAACAACTCGTTTACAGGGACTTGAATGGTGGATGCTTGACATAATGTAACATTAATATATTATTTAATAAAGAAAAGCATGTATGATTATGGAGGGTACGGTGTGCTCTGTGTGCTACCCTGTGTGCTCGGAGTTTACATGTTTTCCCCGTGCTTCGGGTACTCCAGTTTCCTCCCCCAGTCCAAGGACATACACTGTAGACTGATTGGCATTTCCAAATTGTCTGTAGTGTGTGTGTGTGTGTGTGTGTGTGTGTGTGTGTGCTTGTGCCCTGTGATGCATTGGCACCCCGTGCAGGGTGTCCCACACCTTGTGCCCCGAATCCCCTGGGATAGGCTCCAGGCTCCCTGTGACCCCGTGTATTATAAGCGGTACAGAAAATGGATGGATGGATAATCATTGATATTTGTATGTTTTCAGTACGTTTTTTTTAACGCTTTTGGAAGGAGTCTCCAGTGTCAGCGCTTTTGTAACGGTCAGTAAATTAAAGGGGAATAGTTATCAAACTAATTTGTTTTAAATGACATTCTCAGCATTAAATGTTGCTATGAACAGATAAATAGTGTGCCATTTTTCATTTTCGTTAATTAAAGCCAAAAGTATGTTTGGAAAATTGCTTTGGTATGTGAAGAATTAAAAACACTTTGGGACGTGCTGTTTTAGAAAAATGTTCCACTTCAGGATGGTAACTCTAACTCACGTTTGTGCTGGACCACATCACACATGCTCTCATTGCTTATTTGCGTATAAAAGCATGCTCTGAAGTGGTTTGTTCCTTGCGATGCCCCCTAATATACATTACACCTATGAATGTTACAAAAACCTTGCTTCATGGGTTAGAAACTAACATTAGCTAGCTAGCTAGCTATGTCACCTCGGCGTGACTTTTTATTTCTTTTAGCATCCTGATCACTAAGCCAGAGCCTTAACCTCTTTGCCCTAATAAATAAACCGCTTATTAAATGCTTAACAAGTGACAGATCTCTTGTTTATTTTTTATATATATATAATATGAAAAAAAATATATATAATAAATATTTATTTTCCCACAATACATTGTTCTGTGCTTCCTAAAACGCACCACTGAAGCATGATAGTGGACTCCCAGCTGTGTGGTGTGTAAATCGAGCTCATTAGACCAGGCGGAAAATCTTTCCATTCATCCAGAATATGTGAATTTAATGCGCTTCTCATCAGCCCAGTAATAAAATGTCAGAGTACCGCTGTGACCGTACATATCCTGCGGTCCTTTTCATTTTCTATTTCTACCGAAAATCCAAGGCGTTATGTTTAAAATATAGATACGCCATCTAAGTAAGTAAGACTCGTATCCCTCTTGATTCGTCTGCATCCTTTCTGGTTCACTGGAGCAGCACAGATTTGCTTGGATAAATATTCCCCAGACTGGAAAACAAACCGGCGTGAGGGATTTTGACGGACTTTGTGTTGCATCAGACGCTTTAAAGGAAAACCCATCAAACAAACGATGCCCTTAAAGTCTGCCTGAGCTCAAAAATTGCTCTTCGACACTGATTTTGGGTCACCGCAGCACTATTTTCCATTTAAACCAGGCTTTCTTACTATTTCCTTTCAAAACTGATTTGTGGGCGGAGCTACAGTACAGAAGAGCCCAGCTTGTGATGTCACTAAATAAGCACTATGACTTTGGACCAATCTGTGGAAATCTTAGCGTGTTGAGCAATCATGAGCTGGATTGGGTTGCGATTCATAGTGAATCAGGTTTTTATTGATGACATCATCATCATCATCATCATCATCCTCATGGATTTGTTGCTGTAAGTCTGTATAGAGTTTCTTACTAGACATGTGTGTACATACTGCGTGAACAGTGGTGTATAAAGGCAAAGTCATACACCCAGTTCTACATAAATACACAAACACACACACACACTCACACACACGCACGCAGATTTCCCATAAATACACCACCTGTTGTTGTGCGTCTCTGTATAGCTGGAGGAATGCGTTGTCTCTCTCAATCAAATCATACGCAGTGTTTACGGCAGATCTCTTACGGGCACAGAACCACTGAGCATGAGGCAGCAGGAACAGCAGGGTGTGTGTGTGTGTGTGTGTGTGCAAGTGTGTGTATGTGTGTGTGTGTGTGTGTGTGTGTGTGTGTGTGTTTCCCCAGTGACTGTACATTTCGGCAACCATGCCCCTTGCGCTGGACTCTTGCTGTAAATTGGGTGATGCAATTTTCTGACTCAGGTCTCATAAAAACAGCACAAGCACAAAAACACTTTGTGCCTATGATTTATTTTTTTGGTATTTCAAATGTTTTTTCATGAATATTTCTGTGAGAGTGAACTGAGTTGGATGAGGTGAGCGAATGCAACTTTTTCTCACAACGTGTTTTCAGAAACTTGCTCCGATATAAGACGCTCGAGTGGCAAAGCAGCAGGTTTGAAAAGACAGAAACGTGCAGCGTTGAGGGCTGGTTTTAAACGTCTGCACCGGAAAATACACTTCGCCCTAGCGTATATTGGTGGATGTTGACAGACAACATAAACGATAAACATCACACTCCCTGCACTTTCACTGACCACGGACCAGACCTTCTTGCTTCTTGCTAAACATTTACATTTATATTTTTTCATTTAGGAAACGCTTTCATCCAAAGTGAATTATAACTGAGGAATTACAAGCAAAGCGATATATCAAGCGGAGAACAATATGAGTAGTGCTATTGTACAAGATCTTTTAATTGAGTTCTAGAAAAGCAAAGTGCCAGAGTAGTTTTTTTTTTTTTTTTTAGGATAATGTGGAGTTGACATTTTAGGGGTTAGTTACGTGCTCATGGAAGAGGTGGGTTTTTAGCTGTTTTTTGAAGATAGTGACAGATTCTGCGGTCCGGATTGAGGTTGGAAGTTCGTTCCGCCACTGAGGGACAGTTAGTTTGAAGGTTCCGGAAAGGGATAAGGTCGACGTAAGTGTAAACGCTTCCAGAAGCAAATCTGCATCCTGTGTCCTTTCCCCTTCGGTGAATAGTATTTTCCCCCCCTGCCTCACACTTTATTTTTGTGTTTAGACTAATCTTTGTTTCAGCTGAGAAGTCAGCTTCATTTTCAGGTAGCTCCTGTAACAACATGAACAAAAAAATGCGTAAATTTTACCGCTGTAAATATCTTCACCTCTGTGTTTTGAATTGCGGTTCATTGTGATGCGTTTAATCTCAACATCTCCCCGTTGCATACGTATTATATGTACACGACATAATGAATCCCCAGCTGCTGATTTGAGACGTCAAAGGTGCCGTGATATAAAAACGTTTACTATGTTTACGAACGAGACTGTAAACGTTTATTTCTAGTCATCGCATGCGACGTCTTAAGGATTCTGTTTCAAACACGAAAAGGTTATAAATACCTGAATAATCACTTTTGAGCATATTTGTCACAGGGTTTTATCGTCTAAAATGGAAGGCTCGGGGGCCATTGCGCTCGTAGCCTGCTTTTTCGAATCCTGGCGTATCTCTCCGCCGTATCCCACCTGATCCGTTTTCAGAAGAATGTGGTGAAAGCTTGTCACTATAACTCAAAGTCAATGCCTGGGGAATGAAACGTGCTGTGAAGAATCTGACAAGCTCCGTTTTCATCTGGATGTATCGCTCCTGCATGTTCAGAAAGCAAGCAAAAAAAACCAAATAAACCCCTAGTCAAGGCATATTCGCCACACAGCTCGTCGCAAAGAGGGGGAGCGTGAACTCGTCGAGCATCGGGTTATCCAGCTGTATGACTGTGTGAGGATTTTTAACACACTGTTGTGTTGCATCATCTCTGAACATCCGAAAGTGCACGAGTCAGTGTGCAGCACTACTCTGCCTTCATGTGCAGGTTTGGCATGTGCAACAATAATATGTAAGGGTATTTAATGTTAAATATTTAACATGCCACGCTCAAAGACTGTATTAAAATCAGTATATCAATCTATACAGGGCAACAGGAAGCTCAATGTCATGTAAGATTTGTGCAGAGTCACAATATTTTCATATTGAAACTGCCGGAAATGTCTCGTGTTGCCGGTTGCATCAGGTTGAGCATGTGTGTGTGTGTGAGTCACTGCTGCTGTTTTTATAGGACTGCATATAAGGACAGGAACACCAAGCTCTAAAATAAAAGCAGCTGTACTGTAGCTGGAGATGAATTTAAACAATAAATTAGATGAAATAAAAGAAATCGAATAAATTCAGTCTGGACCAACAATAAACAAAAAGCCATATATTTAAAAAATAATTGAATAATATCTTTTTTTTGTACTCTTCTATTTTGTCGCACTGACAGTGTGGTGATGTTGTGATGTCATTTTGTCGCACTGACACTGTCGTGATGTTGTGATGTCATTTTGTTGCACTGACACTTTGTGTAGATATTGCGATGTCGTTTTGTCGCACTGACACTTTGTGTCGATGTTGTGATGCCATTTTGTTGCACTGACACTGCCGTGATGTTGTGATGTCATTTTGTCACGCTGATACTTTGTGTCGTTGTTGCGATGTCATTTTGTCGCAGTGACACTGCCGTGATTTTGTGATGTCATTTTGTCGTGCTGATACTTTATGTCGATGTTGTGATGTCATTTTGTCGCAGTGACACTGCCGTAATGTTGCGATGTGTTTTTCTGCACTGTTGCTTTGATGCGCTGTTGCATACTCGTGTTGTCAATTTGTCATGCTGTTGTGCTGATGTTTGTCACGCTGTTGTTTTGCTGTTCAGTTGCTTAGTCATGTCGTTTTGTTGTACCTTTGTGCTGCCATTTTGTTGTGATGACATTTGTTGCCTTGTCGCACTGACACTTTGTTGCACTGTTGCTTTGTTATGGTGTTGCTAGTCTGAGCTGTTGCTTTGTTACGCGGTTTCTTTGTATTGCTGACACTTTGTCGCGCTGTCACATCATTGCTTTGTTACACTGTTTCTTTGTATTGCTGACACTTTGTCGCGCTGTCACGTCATTGCTTTATTGTGCTGTTGCTTTGCTGCTGTCGTTGAAATCGCAACTCTCTGTCGTGCACATGCTTAGAATATGAACTGTCGCCTGTCACCTTTCTGCTTGCTAGTGTTTGTCCTTTTTCCAGTTATGGTGTATTTCGTTACGCCCTTCTCAGTACCTTGAACTTTACAGTGCTGCATTTGTTCTGTTCAATAATAACAACTTAACGTACTTTTGGAATTTTTCATGACATTGGCGAATTCAGAAATAGCTTATGTGAGCATTTTCCTTTCAGATCACCCATGTGTTTATTTTACTTGGCACTGTTGCTCTTGTTTGGTGTATCAAATTAAGACGTATGTGTCAGACATACAGTAAAGAAACCTGATCTGTTTCTTTACTGTAAAACACCTCGACCATGAAATATAAACAAGCGACTGATTCACTTCCTCGCTTACTTTGAATCCCGACCCACTCCCATCCCGTCTACTCGCTACAGAAACAACACATCTGAGTCGAGCTGTCACTCATTGTAATGCTGACACGGTATCGCTTGCAGTCTGAGGAACGCTTCCTGACAGATTTCTCATTCTGACGCAGTGCCTGTTTTCCCTTCACAGGCTTTTCTTCCTTAAGGTTTAATATATGTGCTTTCATTTTGCAGTTTCTCCTTTGCTGTCACTGTGCAGCAAGCACAGTTGTTTCGGTGAAGTTCTCCGAGAAGAAACTAATCTTCACTTTTTAACTTCTGCGTCACGAACAAAGTTGTCATTGTTTCTGCGCATACAGGCAGGTCACAAGTAAGCTAACACCTGTGAACTTTCCCCTCTGCGATGTCTGGTTCGTATCTACAGTAAAACAAATCATTGTTTGTCAAAGCTATCGTGTTTTGCCGATGATGGGAATGGAGGATAATCCAGAGACATTGGCAGAAAAAAATTCCGAAGCCTTACCCTGATTTCAGGGACTGCTGGAAAGACACTTCTTAGATGATTGGGGCAAAAAAAAAAGTCACTTTCTGAACCCACAATATGTGAAGGTGAAACTCTAATCAGTGATTGTAACAGTGTAACAGTGTGTGTTGATGAGGGGCAGAAACTTGTTGGAGCTTTGAATACGTCTCAGACAACCTCTCCTCCTCAGGCATGTTTATCAGTGTTGGATTGTAGCCAACTTGTTAGTTTAATTTTCCATAGTGAGGAAAAAAGCTCGTAAAGCGTTCAATGGTTTAATTGGAGTGGAGTCAATACTGATGGATCGAGAAAAGGCAAGAGTAGCTCGGTAAACACGAGCAGGGTCTGGTCAAAATACTAATCCAGACTTAATCATAGACTACAAAGATTACTATATCTTGTCGATATTTCTCTTCACAACATTCACAACATTACCCTACGTTCACACTAGTGAGCAATACTGTCAGTGTCGCATGTGGATTGTCTAATTTGTGGGTGTGTAGTGATTACTTAAACGAGAACATGTAGGAACTAATGTTGTGAGTGAGGAATTGAAGAAACTCCGGACCAGACACATGTTGTTGCGCTGTTCTTTTGTCGTACTCACACGTTGTTGCGCTGTTGTTTTGTCCTGCTGACATGTTGTTGCGCTGTTGTTTTGTCATGCTGACATGTTGTTGGGCTGTTGTTTTGTCATGCTGACATGTTGTTGCGCTGTTGTTTTGTCGTGCTGACATGTTGTTGCGCTGTTGTTTTGTCGTGCTCACATGTTGTTGCACTGTTGTTTTGTCGTGCTGACGCTGTTGCGCTGTTGTTTTGTCATGCTCACACATTGTTGCGCTGTTGTTTTGTTGTGCTGACATGTTGTTGTGCTGTTGTTTTGTCGTGCTGACACGTTGTGTGGTTGTTTTGTCATGCTGACACGTTGTTGTTATTTTGTCGCATGTGGATTGTCTAATTTGTGGGTGTGTAGTGATTACTTAAACGAGAACATGTAGGAACTAATGTTGTGAGTGAGGAATTGAAGAAACTCCGGACCAGACACATGTTGTTGCGCTGTTCTTTTGTCGTACTCACACGTTGTTGCGCTGTTGTTTTGTCCTGCTGACACGTTTTTGCGCTGTTGTTGTCGTGCTGACACGTTGTTGTGAGGTTGTTTTGTCGTGCTGACACGTTGTTGCGTAGTTGTTTTGTTCTGCTGACAGGTTTTTGCGCTGTTATTTTGTCGTGCTGACAGGTTGTTGCATGGTTGTTTTGTCGTGCTGACAGGTTGTTGCACTGTTGTTTTGTCGTGCTGACAGGTTGTTGTGCAGTTGTTTTGTCGTGCTGACAGGTTGTTGCACTATTGTTTTGTCCTGCTGACAGGTCGTTGTGCTGTTGTTTTGTCCTGCAGACACGTTATTGCTCTGTTGTGCTGTTGTACTTTTGCTTTTTTATGCTGTTGCTTGGAAAAATTCTATCTTAACCCTCATCGCATGTTCTGTTCATGGCCGAGATGTGAGCTGCTACACTGTCCTGATTTAACCTTCAGATTATTTCCCGTTTTCAAAATGACTTCAGTGGCACGTTTGTGCCCAGATCAGATGTGTTAAAGCACCTCTGTGCTGCCGTAAATTATTCCACGATGCTTCAGTTCACACTCACACTTCCTCTGAGTGCTGGGTTTAGCTCCTGGACTAATTTAGCAGGCCTACACCTCTCCCATTGGCTGTGTCAGCAGGCTCGTACGTCACATCTCGCAATCACATGGCAGTGTTTGTGCTCACAGGGGCCTCTGTCGATTATAGATGTTGCGAATCTCCTCAAGCCGCTTCAGGAAGCGTATCTGTGTTGGTAGTCTCTCATTAAACGTGACATTATGAAAACTCCAAGTGGTGCAAATTATACACGCGCTGCCTACAAAAAAATGTTATGCTAATGTGAGTACTGGTACGAACAATCCGCAGTTTTTTAATTCAGTCTTTCTTTTGTAAGGCTGCAGAATTAAAATGATGATGCTGATATTTTCCATGTTATGCCCCATTGTGTGAGAAACAGACCAGAACAAAAGTAGCGGGGTAAAGATAGGACTGAGATGTTAGACCAAGAATTAATGCACTCAGCTTTATATTCCTGCACAAACCAGACACTGAAAAATGTTTCACAGCTAAAGCTTTGTAATAAAAGTGCATTTTTATTAAAAGGACACATTTTTGAGTTTTATTACAGGCAGTAGAGTCCTCACATATTCAGAAGTCATTTTGAGGGTTTAGTCGGGGTTTTCAGATCAGAGCTCAAACTTCAGAATATCAGACACACCAAGAAAGGTTTGGTTTATGGGGTAGGAACACATCGAGTGATACTTTACGTTTGTATCAGGGTCTAAAGTCTGTCGATTCCAACGTTGAATCTGGCATTGACATCACAAAGACGGCATTGAAATATCAAATTTCTGGTCTTTCACCTGCTGTGCTTGTACAGTTTATCTCCAAAAACATATACAGTGCAAAGAAGGCTGTGAAAAATTGTCTTTATTGTTTAACCTTTTGATATTTTGTTTAAAAATTCACAAAAATACTCTGCTCTTATAGATATCAAACAATTGCAAACACAACACAGTTTTATCAAAAAAATATCTTTGTTAAATATAGGTGTACAACAATTATTGGCAGCCCTATGAATTCATGTGAGAAAAATATATTTGAAGTATATTCCCACTGATGTTTTAAATTTTTTTTAGTACACCTGGGTGACTAGGAACAGGAAATTGTTCAGCCATGACTTCCTGTTTCACAGGGGTATAAAAATGAGGTAACACGTAGACCAAATTCCCTTAGTCATTCATAACAATGGGTTAGACCAAGGAATATAGCTGTGATGTGCGGCAAACGGTTGTTGAGCTTCACAAAATGGGACGTGGCTATAAGAAAATAGCACAAGCATTGAAAATACCCATTTCCACCATCAGGGCAATAATTAAGAAGTTCCAGTCAACTGGAAATGTTATGAATCAACCTGGAATTGGACGTGTGTCTATATCGTCTCAATGCACTGTGAAGAGGATGGTTCGAGTGGCCAAAAACATCTCCAAGGATCACAGCTGGAGAACTACAGAAGTTAGTTGTGTCTTGGGGTCAGAAAGTCTCCAAAACTACAATCCGAAGTCACCTACATCACCACAAGTTGTTTGGAAGGGTTTCAAGAAAAAAGCCTCTACTCTCATCCAAAAACAAACTCAAGTATCTTCAGTTTGCCAGACACTACTGGAACTTCAAATGGGATCGGGTTCTATGGTCAGATGAAACCAAAATAGAGCTTTTTGGTAACCACCAGAGGTGGTTTTGGCACACACACAGAGGTAGCCATATGGAAAAGTACCTCAAGCCCACTGTTAAATATGGTGGTGGCTCTTTAATGTTTTGGGACTGTTTTTCTGCTAGAAGACCTAGACATTTTGTTAGGATACATGGCATCATGGACTCTTACAAATATCAACAGATATTAAATGAAAATCTGCCTGCCTCTGCCCGAAAGCTTAAAATGGGACGTGGTTGGATCTTCCAGTAGGACAATGATTCAAAACATACATCAAAATCAACACAAAAATGGTTTACTGTCCACAAAATCAAGGTCCTGCCATGGCCATCCCAGTCCCCTGACTTGAAACCCATAGAAAACCTGTGAGTGAACTGAAGAGGAGAGTCCACCAGCGTGGACCTCGAAATGTGAAGGATCTGGAGAGACTCTGTATGGAGGAATGGTCTCAGATCCCTTACCATGTATTCTCCAACCTCATCAGGCATTATAGGAGAAGACTCAGAGCTGTTATCTTGGTAAAGGGAGATAGACTAAAAGGGTGTCAATTATTGTTGCACACCTATATTTAACAAAGATATTTTTATTGTTTAATTTATATACAGTGAGCATAAACAGTGGACAAATAGTGAGTAAACTCTGCCTTGTGATTTATTTGATTTTTGACAACATATGGACAACTAGTGTAGCACCAATGCTTACTGTATGTTCATTGTGTCTTTGGTAGTATTAAAAAAGCTCATTAATATTCAAATGGATTAATTCAAATGCAAAGTTAATATTTTAATGGTACATGAATTGAAATGGTACATAAATGAAAAAAAAAATTAAGTAAAAATTTATTGTTGATATAGTTCCTGTCCACAGTGTTTACTTTTTTATCTGAACTGTTTGAACCTTTTTTAAAACAGTTTTCCTGGTGGGTTCTTTGGGTGCTGAACTTTTCTGAACTTATTTTGCTTGATTCTTAGATGAATTATGGCTTTCATGAGTTCCATAATTCATGAGCAACTGACAAGTACCCTTTAGAATTTTAAAGAACCATTCTGGAGTACTTATATCCCTTTAAAATTTTTAGTTGAATAAAGAAATAAACAGAAACTTAACCGTTTCATAGCCTTAACATGAAGGTTTTATAGAACATTCTTAGAAGTATGGTTCTTCACAGGTTCTTTAGATAGACAAGGAATTCATAAAAGCATTTTATTTGGAACTTTTTCTGATAAAGACTCTGTTGGTGGCTTTCACCCAGAACATTTAAAGAATCCATACACGAAGTCCAATTATGATGTTTTTGTACGTCGATGCAAAATCTTTCAAGAGAAAATCACGAGTCATCAAAGAATCAGTTTTTTTTTTTAAGTCTAATGCGGTCATACTGTGATATTGTTACACTCTGAGTCAGAAAGCTTGTCTTCATGCCGTCGGGGGTAACGTCCCTTTGAGAAACCGATCTCCTCTCTGGAGGCATCCAACTGTTTTCATGCTTCTGATAGCTGTTATGATGCTGTTATTACGCTCAGAGGCAATCTGCCAGCCAACAGTGTATGAGCAGCCAGCAATGTCTCCAAACTCCAATTCTCTCTCTGTTTCTTTTTTTAAATGTGTCTGCGTCCCATCTTTCTTGTAGCCACTTCATATAGGATTACATGGAAACCATGTGCTGGTGGTTGAGGAAAAACAAATACTGATTACTGCTGGATTTATACTTGTTTTTTTTTTCTTTTTAATGAAAGTGTTCCACTAGATTCTCTGCACTGTGTGCATATTTACTGGGGTTGCCAGACCTTACAATGTCTCACAAGTCCTTGATTGTACTGGTCTGTGAAAAAAAACTACTGTTGGTTAATATTGTTATAATTTGTACATGTAATTTAAGTGGTTTATAGTGAATCATGAAGGAGCAATCACTTATCACGATTGTTTCCAATGACCAATCAATTCTCATCATAATTCCCAACAACCAATCACTGCTCATCATTTCTGATGGACAATCCCAGACTAATATTGCTTCCAAAGACCAATCGCTGATCGCAATTGTTCTTAATGACCAACCAATAATCACCATTGTTCCCAACAACCCATTACTGATCACAGTTGTTCCCAACATCCAGTCACTGATCACCACTGTTCTCAATGTCCAATCATCATTGTTCTCAATGTCCAATCACTGATAACCATTGTTACCAACAACCAATCACTGATCACCATTGTTCTCAATGTCCAATCACTGATCAATATTTTTATTAATGGATTACCATTATCACCATTGTAACTAAAAATGCATCACCGATCACCATTGTTCCCAACAGCCAATCAACAATCACCATTGTTTCCAACAACCAATCACTGATCACCTCAGTTTGTTCCACTCACAGAAATTATATTCTGTAAATTTGTAAATAGCATCATTATAATCTATTATTTTCTATTCTGATAAAACTTCAGAAATCCTCCTTATTCATGTAACATGTTTTGATATGTAAATGATCCTGACAAATCCCTGACTATGCAAATTAGCCTATGATGTCATTTGACGTCACCTGGCAACTTCTAAAGACTTTGTTCATGTGGTAGCTTTTGCCTGAAAAGATTTGGCAACACTGCGCACAGACGACATGCCGAGTTTGTATAAAGGCAGTCAGCATGGAGTGAAGTGTAGAAACAAACAGATGATGTTTACAGTGGACCTGCAGAGGGCTGTGAACAGAGGATAAAAACCAGCAATTGGATGAATGCTTTCTGCACACTGTGGTTAGCCTTTGTGGTGTTGTAGATGACAGAGTAGTAGGAGGAGGAAAAAGAGAAGCGAGGAGGCGTTCGATTGCTTCCACCTGCCTCAGAGAGAAACGTGGGCATGTCCAGTTTTTCGGGGTTCTAGACCCACTGAGCGATCTGGTGCTAAGCCTCTAGACTCGTTTACTTCCTTTATATACGCCTCTGCACTTCTCTCACCATGATAACATTCTCCCCTTTTTCTCTCTTTCCTCTCAACTGTTCCCTCTTCTTCCATACATACCCAGATCTCTATCAAACACAGCTTGGGCGATGGAAATTGTTCCCTGCTGTTTCCATGGTAACTGAATCTCAGGGAGCCCCTCCCTCCCATCCTCCCTCCCTTCCTCCCTCCCTTCTCCCTCCCTCCCTCCCACTTTCCCTCCCTGATTCTATCATCTTTTTTTTGTTAGCATCAAAAAAAAAAGCACAGGATATTTTTTTATTGAGAAGAAAACAATTCACATTATGTCCAAATAATAAAAAGAAGAAAATAATTTGGTTTGTTTATTGTTTAAACACAGACTTAAATGATTGTCTGGTGGATCTAAAAAAGTTTACGGTGTTGCCTCGCTTGTGGTTGGGATCATAACCTTCAGACAAGTCTCACTTTTTAAAACTAAAATCCTTTTGTTGCAGCTCCATCCATCCATCCATCCATCCATCCATCTGTCTATCTATCTTTTCCCTTGACTTCTATTCTGTTTTTTGTTTCTTTGTTTGTTTCTTTCTTTCTTTTGACTTAAACATCTGTCTGTGTCTTCTTTCTTTCTTTGAAACTTCACAAGAAATCAGTGGGGGCAGTGGTGTCTTGGTGGTTAAGGCTCTGGTTTACTGATCCCCAACTTCCTAACATGCTGGGATATGCAAAGAAACAAATTTCACTGTGCTCTAACGTATATGTGACCAATAAAGACTCATTATCATCATATCAATTTCAAGCTTCACAAGATATTTCTGCTTAAATAAGACACTTTAGAAGGTCAGTGTCGTGACTTATGCATTTTGAATTAACCGAAAGTGTTCCTAAACTTTATTTAATAATGGGTTTTTCATCGGCGGTTTATTTAATAACGTTTGTGAGTCGCTTGTCCTCTGCTTTCTGCTACAGCATTTCAGTGCATTACACCTTGCCTCCGTAATCGGGGGACACGCCTGGGTAATGCACTGTGACAGGAAATGGATGGCTTCAAATGCTGCTCACTCTCTCCGTGGACAATAACAGCCCCTGCTAATTTGGTAATTAATCGGACGCTATTAAACATCTCCAGACAGGAGACCCAAAAATGGGATTTTATGTTTGTGTATTCTTTAAAACGCCTCATGATCTACATCATGATTGTTAAGTCTCCTGTCTCAGTGCTTAGATTAAAACACATTTAGGTATGCTGGTATAGGAAAAATAATCAACAACGGAGTGGTGTGATGCGACCTCATGCTAGACAATACTGAAGTTGTTTATTTTCCTAATAGCATGCTTAGCAAATTTCCTATAGCATGCTCCGAAGGGTTTTATGCCTCTTATACCACAGCAATATGCCAATGATTGCATTTAAAAAAATTAATTGGCATTATTTAGCTCATTTCACTGATGCATTTTATCCAAAGCGACTTTTGAGACAGGGTACAACTGAGCAACTGAGGGTTAATGGCCTTGCTCAAGGACCCAGCAGTGGCAGCTTGGTAGTGCTTGGATTTTTGAACTTGTAATCAGTATCCCAAGGCCTTAACCACTGAGCCAGCACTGCCCCAAAGCACTTACCCATTACCCTTTTATATAATTGTGTAGGGTCACATCCTTCAACATACATTAAATCTGGTAGTTCGAGCCCAAATGATTCGGAACTGCTTTCCCAGATGACCGCACATTATATTTGGGTTGTGTGTGGTCTGAGATTATTCTCTCAGCTTTCTTCTGTTGTAGATCCTTGATAGGTGGAACCTTGCGAAATCTGCTACAAAATTCTGGGCCTCTTGTAAGGGTTTTCCTGGAAATTTTATGACCTCATTCTCATAGCTGGTATGCAAAAAGCATTTGCATCCCATTTGCATTATTGACAAAACTGAACACTGGGACTCTTGGTTCATTTGTTTGTGTGATAGAAGAGAGAGAGAGGGGTGGGGGGGGGGAGCATATTTCAAATCATAACAAGAACGTGATGTTCATTTGGATCCCAGATTTTAGGTCTTTGCGTTCATCCTTATTTAAAGCTATCTTCATTTTGTATGATTTCTGTCCTGGGTGTACCTTTTTTCTAAACCGTCTAACACGCTATCTACACCGTTAAAGCCATTAAGCAGTTCAGGAGATAGACAATAGAATGCACAATGGCTGGATCTCCGTTAAATGACAAGACATTGTTCTGAGAATTGTCTCATCTCTGGTAAAGAGTCTGAGAGCTACTCTTGAAGATGAAGATGGATATCCCTTGAGCCTTTCACTGGAGTACTGCACAAAAGGAAATCCGCTACACAATGGCATGTTTACAGCCTCGTAATTTTAGCACCTCGGAATAAAAAAAGTGATGTTTATTTATTGTCGTTGCAGTGAGCTTGGCCATAGCAGGCAACTTGAAAAATATGAGCTGGCACCGGAACAGATGTTTCTCTTAGTTTTGTCCATGTGGAATAAGACTGATTCAGAAAGATCGAGGTAGCATAAATTCAAGTAAAACACAAAGTTGTGCTTCTTTTTAATGGGCCTAAAATACACCCTTGTTGCACGCAACCTGCAAACCGGTTTCATTTAATCCAGCCTGGCTGTTTTTCTTCTGTCCCTTGAGACTCGTCCACCCCTAAATTTTGCCGCATTATGCTCATGTTATTTGTGTCCTGAGGCCGCTGGCATTGCTCAGATGGTAGGCTGTGATTGGATTTGACTGACTTGAAAAGGTGTGAGACGTTCAATTTAAGTGATGGACGTCCATGTGAGGAGAACGGAGGAAATTAAAGGTGATGTCTATGAAGGGCTTAACAAGTATGGATATGTCTGGCCTGATTTAATAGAGCAGGAGAGGGCTCGTGAATACCAGGATAGGCATGCGGATTAAAATGAAATGCAATTTTTAAAAAATGATAATTCGTGGAAATATTATAAAAAATGTTCTCTTACTTTTCAAATTACGAAGGTTGTATGAACTATAATTAAAAATAAACTATAACTGGAGAATAATATTTCTTGAAATATCTCTATTAACACAGTGTGATTTCATATGAAGTGTTTAGTGCATTTGAATGGAACCCTGGTGAGTTCTCCCCGTTGGTATGCTTCTTTAGGCAGGTCAGAACCCAGTATTCACACTCTGTGTGGACCGAAACTACATCCAAGAGCATCTGAGTGAGATGGTCTCGGTCCATTTCTAAGTGAACTCTAAGCAGTATGAAAGTGATTCGACTCTGAATTGAACCAACTACAGGAAATGAACCAAACATGCTAGGGCTGCAGAAATGTGATTTCTTCCAAAGATTTGGTCTGATGAAGAAAAAGAGAAAATAATTGCTGGATTTTGATAAACAAAACATTTTTAAACGAGTTATTTATTGAGGTTTGGCTCTGCATTCTTTATGCTTGAATGATTTTTGTGCTTTCCACACACTTCACAAAACGTCTGTCGCAGCATTTCTGACCAATAAATGAAAGTTTTGTGTACATTCTCAGCCCTACTCGACCCTTAGCCAACATTAAAAAAATTTTTTTTTGCTTTTTGGTTCCAAAACAAATAGCAAACGATCCAAAAGCAGACATTTCGCAGTGATTCAGACTCAGTAAATTGATTAATAGATGTGAAAGTGCTTTAACTAGGTGACCAAACCTCCATAGTGTCCTTCAGATTTTTGTTTTGAACATAGACTTGACCAATACTGAAATCCGTCCCCAAAATAATTTGTGGTTTGATTAGATGTGATTGACAACATAATGATACACAATTATTTTTCGAAATTGCATTCATAGCAGTTCAGTTTGTGTTAGATATACTACAGTAAGTGCAGGGTCAACAACAGTTCAAGGTCAAAGCAGTTGGAGAAAACGTAAAAGGTTAAAGCCATAGCCGTAGTTGGAACATTTTGCCATTTTTTGGGTTTTTATGGAAAAATGCTGAATGGAAAACTGACAAGGTTCATGTTGATGTGTTTGTAGGGTAAAGAGAAGAAGAGAAAATGACCACGGAGAAAGGTCCTGAGTTGGAAGTAAAGAAGGCGGCAGAGGAACCATCTCAACAGAAAGCGTCTGCAGGCAACATGCCCGAGTCTTCTTCAGATGCCAAAATGTCCAAACAGGTGTAAAACTAAGTATTTTGGAAGGCCAGTTGGAAAACAGCATCAAGTTTGACTCACTGCTATCATTTTCTTTAAACAGTTCAGCATCTGATAAAATCCTAATATGCCACAATTACATAAGTAATAATGGAAATAATGTTATATGATGGAAGTCTTATGAAATACAATGTCTAAAAATGTGACAAACCTCTATACAAAGTAATACCTGTGGTTTAGTGTTCTACCTCGCACAGAGGTTTTTAAGGGTTCCTATAAGGGTTTCCACAGAGGAACAAATTAAAGAACCTTTTAAACCTTTTAGGGTCCAAGATGAAACCTTTTTTTTTCAGTCCAAAGATGTTTTCTTGCCATCAAGTTTGATTTTTAATTTGACACATACAGCTTCCTGAATTACTTCCTGATTTTTCAGGACCAAGATGGCAAACGTCTGGATGATCACAAAGATGCAGATGATGAATCTGAACGAACAACACCAGGCAGGAGTCCCAAATCGCCGCAGAAGTCGTCCAAGCGTTTGAAGACTGTCCCCTTCAAGGTGACTCTCATGGACAGCTCGGATTACGAAGCTGGTATTGAGGTAAGATAAGATATCTCGTCGGTGTAATCCTGGACCAGGTCATAAATCTACTGCAGTCATGTTTAAATCTTATATAAAGAATAAAACACGTGCGGGAGTCCCTGTTAAAGCAAAATAATCAACAACAGAATGATGCAGCAGGAGTCCCTGTTAAAGCAAAATAATCAACAACATGCAGCATGACGTCAAGTGAAGTTAATGATACCTCCAAGAAGTTGATCCTTTTACAATAACAGTACATGCCACAGTGTTTTTTTCTCTTACAGTATACCACAGCTTAGAGTTATTTATTCATTTATTTATTAAAGAGGCCAACATTGTATTTCTATCCATTAATAATTACATTTAACGTTGTAGAATGTCTGCAAAATATGTTATCAGTTCCTGTTATCACTATGCTATAGCAGCTACAGTATAAACAGTCTCTACACAAAGTTCTCTGTCCTGAAGACTTTCCTGTGTTGGGAAATTTAAAGTTACAGCTTTACCTCTGACTGATACAAAGTGCTGACACTGGAGACTCCTTCCAAAAATACTAAATAATAGTATATATATATATATATATATATATATATATATATGTATGTATTTTTCTGTATCTTTCTGAAGTATATTATGTGTTGATGGACATAAGTGAACACTTAAGAGCCTTACATGCTGTAAGAGCACCATGTGCTTGAGTTTTTCTTTATGATTTAGCTCAAAAATAATATTAGAAACTGTTATTACCTGGAGCAGTCTGTGGAACACGGTGTGTGAGTGGATGTAATTGGAGATATTTTTGAGAGCCAAACCTTTGCATATATCTATGTGAAATAAAGACTAGTCTGAGACTAGACCGCTGTTTAGATTTTGATTCATGTGATACTTTTTCCACTTAATTGCACAAGTACATATTGCAGCAGTCTCAACATGGATTAGCATACATACATATGTGTATATGTTTTTTTGTGCTAGCATATACTGTATATTTATATGGTCTTTTAAAAAATTTGCAATATTTTTTGCATGGGTTTATAGAATAAATACAAATGCTGTGTGCCATGTTCAATTAAATTTTGACATGAATATGGGGTCTGTCATGTCACTGCAAATTAGCGACTCCATTTCCTAGAATGCACCGCAAACTACAAACATGGCCAACGACTACAACTCCTAATGTAACACACAGACACATCGCCTTCTCCTGAGGACTAATCAGACACACCTGTTCTCAATCACACTCACGAGCCACACCACACTATATAAGAGACTGTTCAGGCACTATATCTTTGTGAAGTAATACTCTCAGTAGTTCTTGTCTCTGTTGTTTACCAAGTGCTGCTATAGTGTTGTTATTCTGGTTATGATTCTGCTTTTGACCTTGATTTCTACCTTACCTACTCTAGCCTGTTTTCCTGATTGCCTGACCTCTGCCTGTCTTTATTGTTGTTTTTGCCTTGCCCTCTGGATTATATCCTCTTCAATAAAGCTCTTAACGGCGATTTCATCTGCCTCCAACCTCCGTGACAGTATAACTTTTATATTTGAACCACTGAAATTATTGTCGTAATAGTAAGACATTATAGCAGCTTTCATCTAGTGCGTAGAAGTGTTTCGTTTTGCATATTAACATCTCTGTGGAAATTATTTCCTGATAACTGACTTAAAGTCCAGGCACTATTACTACATTCAAAAATAAAAAGCAAACATAATTTTATGCCTATTTAGATATAGAGTTTGGAAATCCCCATTTTATGGATCTGGATTCTGGAAGAAAAAATGTTAGCTGATGTAAGCAAATATAATCACATTTCACTGTCTTTATTTTGAAGTTGTGGACATTTTCCCAGCAAGAAAAAGAGCTGCTTTACAGAATAAATATAAAGGTGTACAGAAAGGAGAAAACGATTACAACATTGGACTTTAAATCTCTCTCAGAAGATTAACCAAAGCTCTACACACACTCGACTATCCTCTAGAAAGCTTTTGTGATTTGGGCTCATTAAAGTGAAGCTGTTTCATTTCTTTCTTTAATGAGTGTCTCATTCACCCCGAGTGCTCGAAGAGGTTCTATTTAAAAGCTGTTTTTTGGCTGGAACAATGTCCACTGTCGGAGCTTCCTGTTGAGTAGGTTTGTCAGAACATGCACGAATTTCTCATTCGGTCCTGACTGAATATTTTGAATGCTCTTCAAATATACCATGTGGAAAGAAGTGCCCAAGGCAGGACCTGAAGTCATTTTTAGCGCAATAAAACTCATTCCATTATTTTAAAATGAATCTGATTGGGGCTAGAGCTGCAGGATGACTCGAATCCTTGATAAAGAAGATTAAGAACACGTGAATTTTTGTGGTTCAAAAGATTTCATCACATTCTGAAAATTTGAGAGACAATCTAGCATTTGTTTTCATTTTCTTAGAATGGCTTTACTTCAATCAAAGGTTAGATTTCGATTTGAGACTAAGCTACTTAACCGCAAAGAAATTTCCCAATCGTTACCAAGGGTGCCAATATTTCTGGACCTGACTGTATTTACAATAATAATGTACGAGAAAAACCTTATTCAATCTGTCTTATGCGTTCTTGACCTTGCGTTCAGAACTTTGTGGGACGAGTTCGACAGGTTATTAGAAGGTTAAGCTCTTTTATCGTTACAAAAACAACAATTCTGCAACGTTCTAAAGACCCTTTGTTTTTATTAATGATTTTCTTTATAATGTTATTAGAACGTTGTTCACTTGATGTTCCCAGCAAAACAAAAACATTATGGAAATATTACCATTAATGCTCCTACAATGTTATGTCAAAACATTCTCAGAACACTCTCGTAACAGAACACTCGTAGGAGCGTGACGTTCCTAAAATGTTCTGCTAACCTAAAATTGCTTGCTATCTTACCTATGTACATCGAGATGACGGGTCCTCTTTCTGTCCACGACAAGAGCACTCCATTAATTTCGGATGGTTTAAATTATTGACGCGATAGCGCAAACTATCCAACGTCAGTGTTCCTATCTAATGCTAATTTCTAAATAACACACGTGTACATATTTATAGATCCTGTTAAGTCATTTCTTCTGATTATTAAACACAATATAAACTCTTCTATATTACGTGGTGGTTTATTTATGGATTGAAATAACATGTTCAGGTCTAAAGGTCAAGGTTTGGGATTGAAATGAAATTTCACTAAATACACGAAATAAAATGGCACGGTGAAGAGCATTAACTTTAAAAGTTACCTCAGACTTGTTCTATAGTGAACTATAGTGAAAGAAATATTGATTTTTTTTTAAGCTCGCGTGAACATTATGTATCAGTGGTCAGTGTGCGTTTTTAATAAAATATACACCTCAATAACAATATTGCATAGAAAATAATAGGCGATAATAGTGAGCGCTTGTGTTGCATATTGTGTTTTATTAGAACTGAAATATACGATTATCAATAGCCTTCACAGATCCGGGTTTGCACTGACATTGACATATAGTGTAAAACCCTCATACTGTATGAAAGTCAGGCTGATAGGATCAGAGGATCAGAGGATCAGGAAAGGCCCGATAAATATTAAATATGATTACTGTCTTGCTTAACCGGAGACAGCCTCATGGACAATGTTCGGCATAAACTACATCATGGAGGTCGAGATTCAGACAAGCATGGATGGTTAAGACAGCATGCCTCCAGCCTTGACATTTGCTGAATGTCATTATCTAGATTCATTCAAGCAGGAAAATCAGGGAATGTTGCTGTAAGCAGCTTTTTCAGCACACATATAAGTACAAAGCAGAGAAAGGAAGGAAAATTTACACATAGTGCTAGCGTGTTGCTAATTTATTATTGCGTAAGCCATTTCCCCACCCCGTTTTTGCACCTGTATGTGTGGGAGAACAGGGGGCACAACAGCGGCACAACAGCGGGGCGTGACATTTAAAATCCACCAGTGCAGTAAGTCAGTCCAACACTTCTGTCTGTCAAGACCTCTTTTAGCTCAAATGCAAAGGCCAAATGGTATTTTCCTGAGTTTCTCTCTGTTTATGTCTTAAACAGGCAATGCAAATAAAAACAAACAACTCAAATGTATAATGTATAATCAGCTGAATTTTATGATTTCTCAATTCAATCTGATTGAGTCAGAAGGTGTTGATTCATTTTCCACTAATATCGTTTCAACAGTAACAACTTACAACAGAGGCTTGACGTTCACATAAACTGGTTAAAAAAATGTCTGCACATAGTTTTCTGTGAGATGTTTATTTAACATTTCTGGAGGGAGTCTCCAGTGTCAGTCCTTTGGAGCAGTTAGAGGTACAGCTGTAACTACACAGGAACTGTTTTGGAACTGTTTTCCAACACAGGAAAGTCTTCCGGACAGAGGAATTTATGGTTTGTGGTTTCTCCTAACAAGAGAAGCTGGTGCGGGAATGACCGCTGCTGTAATATAAGCGATAACGTGAATGTACTTCTTTCGTAGACATTCCAGAACATTACATGTAACTATTAATGAATAAAAAGGTATTGTTTTAGAAAGATTGTTAGAGTTGGAAAATTGCCGTGGTACAAGAGGAATAAAACACAACGGGGCATGCTTCGTTGATGATTATTTTCCTGTTACAGCGTGCGTTTTTTTTCTTACACATTTGACAATGGTGGTCATATTTCTGAATGACCATGTGATGGTAGGTTAACTAGTTCTTTAACAGCCACTTTACCTTGCAACCTTTACTTTACTACAGAGCACGCAATTATATCGTCGTTAACCAAGCAGCCACAGCTATTATATGAATATTATATGTATATTTAATACAGTATACAGTATTATATGAATAATACAGTAGGATTATAACCAGGCCAAATGTTTTGTTATATGATGCACTGGACTGTCATGTTCTCTAGTGTGAATCTGGTTTACTGAAACAATCACAATCACAACTCAAGCTAAACCCTGTTATTCATGCCACAAGCTGATCTATACTATTACTGTCCTGTGCACTGGATCGGCTTGGCCTCTTTGTGTCATTAATGATAGGGTTGGATACCGTATAAACGTGCCTTGCGTAAGACTCCTAGTGGATAATGACAGTCTGGGTGAAGCTGGGTCATACTTTGTGTCAACTTTCGCTTTAGGAAAATAAACCACTTCGCCTCCTCGCCTTCTGTTGGACTGAATGGGGGTAGACGGGAAACGTGTTTGAATGGTCTTATAGTGCCATTAATGCAGTGTTAACACCTATATGTTCTTATATTCTTAAAGATATACTCATTAGTTTGTAATAACATGTGCTACCTATACTAACATATTGTTACTGTATTGTCGATTACAACGGATGAGAATTTCGACACTGAGAAAAACAGTCGTTACAGATTCACTTCTAATAATGAGTCTTTATTGGTCACGTATATATTACAGCACAGTGAAATTCTTTTCTTCGCATATCCCAGCATGTCAGGAAGTGGGGGTCAGCATGTCAGAGCACAGGGTCAGCCATGATACGGCGCCCTTGAAACAGAGAGGGTTAAGGGCCTTTCTCAAGGGCCCAACAGCTTGGCAGTGCTGGGGCTTGAACCCCTGACCTTACGATAAGTAACCCAGAGCCTTAACTGCCAAGCCACTGCTGTCCCACAGCCACTGCTGCCTCCCATCCACTGCTCCCCCCGGAAGTCTATGGGCAGTTGTTAAAATCAGTCAATAAATGTTTCTCTAACATTATTAAACACTTTAATGAGCTTTTCAGTCAGCGCTGCTTCTACATAAGGCTTTGCATCTGTATACTCATTGCTTTCAGAAAGATTTATTTTCAGAGAAAAGACTCTTCGGATCTGGAAAACCCAAGTTCTCGTACTTCCAACTTTTTTCCCCTCACTTTTTTTTGTACCTGTGTGGGAAAGTTCAGTAAAACTCCATTACGGACAGCTTTAGACAAGACATTCTCTCACATCAATCTCATCCTAAGACCTTAATAGTTTCAGTATAATTACATTATATTAAAGGAGTCACAGATTGGAACCGTTCATTGAGTTCAGCAGCTGCCCTTTGACTTCCATTATGAGTGAGACTGGAGTAAACTGGTTTTCCAGTGTTTTCTCAGTACAGGAAAAGACACTGAAAATAATCTTTCATGGTAATCATACATGCAGCACAGATGTGGTGGTTAGTTAGAGGTTAGTTAGAGAAATTCCATAGTGTTCCTTTAACACACATACTGTACAGTATATGCATATTGGGGCTTCTGAATGGCGCAACAGAAAAGTGTTCGAAGACAGATCGAAGACAGGGTTCAAATCCCAACGATGGGATCCGTCGCATCCGTGACCAGGAGCTACGGGAGCCAAATTGACCATGCTCTCAAAGTAGGAGGGATAGCATGCTGTCTTTCCTCTGTCACTCACAGCGACACTAGCCAATCACAGGTATCTCTGAGGTCATGTATGCGGTAGAAAGCGCTTTCCTCCGAGTTTCTTACACCACCTTGTGACGCAGTTGGTTGGCCTCACGTGTCTCAGAATAAAGCATGTGCTAGCCTTATAATATCCAGAGTGTACCTAAATATACCTACATATAAAGAAAATGTTTGAATTTCTGATTTTATTTTTTTTTTAAACAGAGTGGCTTGAAGACATGTCATGTTCGTATTTGCTCGCTGTCTGAGTAATAAGAAAAGTCCTCATTTCCAAATGAAGCCTGCTAATGTCTATAGGCAAAGATTAAGCAGGATTAGGAGTGCACGTGTGCTTTTCCTCACTCAAGTAGTAATAAAGTAAGAAAAGAGGAGAAGTTCTCTCAAGCAGCAATACCCTTCGTCTGTTTCCATGACAATGACTGATGTCACTATGAAGCAGAAGCACGTAAGGCTCTCAGAGAGAGAGAGTGTGTGTGTGTGTGTGTGTGTGTGTGTTTATCTTTGTGCCAGATAGTAGTACTCCACATAGTCTGTGCATTTTCCCCTGGAGAAAGCTGAATGATGATTAAAGCTGCAGTCACAGTAGAGAGGCTGTTGTTATTACCGTTATATACAGTATGTATGAATACCAAGTACAGTATTCAGTATCAATAACAAGGTCATACTAAGAATAAATAAATAAATAAATACATTTAAAAAAGACATTTACATTTAATCATTTAGAACACACTCTAACTACAAACAGCAGTCGAAGCCTAGTCAAACAGATCATCGAGTGAATTTGTACCGATTCAAAACCAGAAAAGATGCTATGAGTGAATTAACAATGTTTTATCTCTTCTTTTTTCCCTTTCCTATTTTCCTAATATACAGTCTATGACAAATATCCTCAAAGACTCGTCCACCTCCACTGGAAATCTGACATTTCCTCCTTTTTTCCCCATTCTCCATGAAAGAATTGTATTACGTAATGTCAGAATTATATTAATGAATATATAAAATGAAAAAAAACCCCACAAAGATGAAATATGAACATAATATTTTTTCAAACATGATTTTTTCCCCCCTAAGGCATGTTTTGTAATGCAAACCATTAAATACAGCCTTGTGTTGTTACCAGAGTAACAGAAAAAAATGAAAGAAAATGAAATAATTCACCACGTATGTTTTTCTGCTCAAATACTTAAAGTATTAATAAGTGATTTTTGCTACGATAATGATAAGCAATTTATTCTGTTGTTTAAGTAGAAATGTTTAATTAGCATGTGCCATTTTTATTTTCTACAATAATTTATAGCCCATGTTAGCTTGTCAGCGTATGAGTACTTCACTACTTCATTTTGTTGTGATTGCCATAACCATTGTTTTTTCAGTGAAAGACACCCGTAGTTCATTTCAGCTTTGAACTTTGCTACATCACCATAAACAAATTGTTAGCATACATTATTAGGATAGCTAGCTAAATAACTGGTGCATTTGTTATTGATTTTTTTCTGCACAGCTCTCATTCAGTCTCACCACCCCTTCAATGACTTTACAAAGGATTAATTAGACATGTTTTTATCCGTTGTTCATATGTCCAGAAGCACTGCAAGGGTCAGGCGCTGCTGGACCTGGTGTGTGAACATCTCAACCTGCTCGAGAAGGACTACTTCGGCTTGACCTTCAGCGATTCAGACAGCCAAAAGGTCAGAACAGCTTTCGAAATGACAAATGTATCTAACGTGTACTAACACTGATGTGTATTCAGGCTGGGTTTGGGTTGTGTTTGTATACAGTCAGGATGTAACCGAATACAAATACATGATCTGGAATGAACAGATAATGTGTTCTAAGTGGATAGGAATAGCAAGTGGATTAATTGAGGAGCACAGGATCCGTAGTGACTGCCTGGTCAGGGTCGTGGTGGTTTTAATTAGGCTACTATTTTGGGAAATAGTATTAACTAAATTCTTTAGGAAATAAGAGGTGCAAGCAAAAAAAATTCTGAATATAGATATTTTGAGATATTTGGAGCACTAAACAGATACAGATGGTGACATTGTGTTACAACGCTAACATACAGAGTATAAACTTTAGTAAGTAATTTTAAAGTTAACATCCGAGGGAACATTGCGGCGGAACAAACAGCCCTCCTGCAGAAAAACAAAGCGCAGTGCATTTAAAAGACTTGTTTCTTCACTGCAGGATGATGAGTGTTGAGTCTGGAGGGGACAGGCAAATTGTTTGTAAGAGAAGCAATTTTTGGGTAATTATGCTGTTGGCTGTGTTGCAGCCAGCTGTTGTGTTGAGTTTTTGTTTTTTTAAAGGGATTTTTGCTCAACTAAATCTTCTGTGAAGCCTCAGTCACTGGTGTAATTGGTCCACTTTTTTGTGTAAGAGTGTGTCTGTCATTTACTGTCGTCTTTATTACACAGTTGCAGCTCAAAATATCTCAAAGGTGTCCATGCAACAAGTGGTACTGGATTTTTTCAGAAATCTTTTAAACTGAATCATCCATCCATCCATTTTCCATACCACTTATCCTACACAGGGTTGTGGGGAGCTTGGAGCCTATCCCAGGGAACAAGGAAGGGGACACCCTGGATGGGCTTCCAACCAATCACAGGGCATAACCGCACACTCATTCGCAAACTGCGGATTATTTGGAAACGCCAATCAGCCAACAATGCAAGGCTTTTGGCTGGGGGAGGAAATCGGAGTACCTGGAGGAAGCCCCTGAAGCATGGGGAGAACATGCAAGCTCCGCACATGCCCTGTGCGGGCACATGCCCAAGCTCCGCACATGCCCACAAGGAGGCGGGATTCAAGCCCCGAGCCCGGGAGGTGCGAGGAAGGCGTGCTAACCACTGGACCACCATTAGCCACCACTGGACCACCCACCCCCGAACTGAAATGTGACAAATTACATCTATTTTTTACTCTGTGGACTTCATGATTTGAAGAAAAAAAATCCAAACAAAAAAGTTATTCTATATTAAAATGTGTTGCATGTTGCTTCAGTCTTTAATTAAAAACACCATATTTCACCCACTTATTTACTTGGCACTTTGTGTACAATAGCAAAATGCCATATGGAATATATAAACCCTGTAAACTCATTATCCCAAGGCTTGGTAGACAGATTAAGTATGTGCAGTAGGTTCTGTTTCAGAATGTTGCTTCGAGGGAAACACATTTGTGTTTATTTCCTTCAAAATCGAATTTAGTTCCGAGAAGAGCTGTACTGAGCTGTGAAACCAGGATAATACAAAAAGACAAATCAAATTCAATTTAGCGGTGTCGCGTATACACTTCTGTGTTTGAAATGCATATTGGCTTTTAAGTTAAAACAAGATGCGTGTGAATTGCTGAGGAAACACTTTATGAAGACCAGTGTTCAATTTTCAGACTAAAAGCTTCTATTTTGTTGGTGAGGAAGGTGTAAGATTAGAAACGAAGTCGCTGATGACACTCTACAGTCTGTTGATCAGCTGTGAACTGCACCAATAGCCCAAAACCATCAGCTAAAGATGAAGCTAATTCAAATGCACTGCATGGGATAAAAAAATAAATAGATGCCGAGATTTGCATATGGCCCTGCATTCTGGATTGCTCAATGCACCCGAGAAACGTGCTGCTTTCCTTCAGTTAAACATACAGAGAGGCTTCATATGGGAAACTGTGCAATTAGTGAGAGCTCGTAACGGAAACAAAAGGCAGTGTGGTGTAAATCCGCCATGTGTCAGACGTGCAAACGCTAGTCAAAATGTTTGTGCTCTGTCTTGCAGAATTGGTTGGACCCCTCCAAGGAGATCAAGAAGCAAATGCGAAGTAAGTGCATGAGAAGAACCTTTATCCATGCTCTCCACCTGTGAGCTAATGAGCATCATACAGTGGTTCTTTACAAAAGCCTTTACATGCTAATCTTTATATCTATCTTTTTATCCATAAATTTAGTTTTCTGATTGTCCTCTAAGCTTGTGTTAGCTAGTTAACTTCTACCCATGTGGCGTAAATCATCTCATCTCATGTTAGCTAACTGGCTAGCTTTATCAGTGACGATCATAACCATTTAGTTTGAGTTTAGAAATCCTAGAAACATGTGGTTAGCTTGTGTTAACAAACTGGATAGCATTAGCAATGAATACCATAAACATTTATGAATATAACTAAACATATCCTCTCAGAAATCCTGCCTGGTTAACTAATGTTAGTCAACTAACTAGCGAATATTGTACACATTTTTAAATATAACCGAAACATCATCTCATGGCAGAGTATTATATTAGCCAATTGGCTACCATTATTAGTTATGAATACGAATTCTCAGAATTTCTGTCTGGTTAGCTGGTATTAACTAGGTAGCCTATCATTATCAGTAAAGATGGTATATGCGAGGTATTAAGAGGTAAAGATCATCTCAGAAATGCTGTCATGTAGCTCATGTGTGCTAAGTAGTCAATATTAGTGGTGAAAAATCATGAATAACTATGAGTATGACTAAAATATTCTGTCAGAAATCCAGTCAGGTTGGCCATGTAGCTACTACATAACAAACACTTATAAATATGATCTCAGAAATCCTAGCAGGTTATTGTTGCAGCAAAGTTGGCTACCATCAGTTGTTAACATTATTAATATTTATGAATATAACTTGTCAGAATTTCTGCCTGGTTAGCTCATATTACTTAGCTAGCCAACATTATCGATAAAGATTGTATACATGTATTATGAGGTAAAAATCATCTCAGAAATCCTGTCATTAAGCTCATGGTAGCTAGTTAGATTATATTAGTGGTAAATATTATGAATAACTATGAGTATAGCTTAAAAATTCTCTCAGAAATTCTGGCTGGTTAACTAATGTTAACAGTGAATATCACAGTATCAACAGCTTATGAATCATCTCATAAATCCTAGCTCATGTTAGCTAAGTGGCCATTTACTGAGTTTAGAAATCCTAAAACCGTGGTGTTAGTTTCTGTTAACAAGCTGACTAGCATTAGTAATGAATACCATAAACATTTATGAATATGACTAAAAATATCGTCACAGAAACCCTGTCAGGTTAGCTCATGTTAGCAAACTAACTAGTGTATATTAAAAACATTTTTATATATGATCTGAAAGTCAGAAGTTTTGTCAGTTTATCATATTAGCTAGATGGCTAAATATTATTCATATGTACAATATGAATTTGATTTACAAAGCATCTCAGGATTTTTGTCTGGTAAGCTCATATTACTTAGCTAGCCAACATTACCAATAAAGATTGTATACATGTATTATTAGGTAAAAATCATCTCAGAAATCCTGTCATGTAGCTCATGTTAGCTAGTTAGCCAATATTTGTGGTGAATATTATAAGTAACTAGGGATGTGACTTAAAAATTCTCTGAGAAATTTTGTCTGGTTAGATCATGTTAGCAGTGAATTTTATCAACATTTATTAATGTGGCTAAATAATGTCAGAAATCCTAGCTCACGTTAGCTAACTAGCTAACTTCATCTGTAAATATCATGAGCAATTATCATGAGTTTAGGAATCCACAAAACTTGAGATAAGCTAATGTTAATAAAAAACATAAATTGTGAATATTTATGAATGTGAATTTTAAAAAAACAACAACTCGGAAATCCTGTCAGGTTAGCTTAGCTCATGTTAGCCAACTAGCTGACAAAAACATGCATATGAATGCCAGTGATTCTAAGACCTCTATTTACAGTATGTACTCAAAGACACATATTCTTGTGGACTGTGATATGCATACAGATTCTTTGAGAGAATGACTAAGCAGTAACCCGGCATAAAAACACACACTTATTTTCTCTGACCTTAACATTTATGAAGTGACAAGGCCAGGGTACACGCTTGTATGATGTGATGTGTCTCTGTGTCCTCAGCTTCTCCTTGGCATTTTGCCTTCGCTGTCAAATTCTACCCTCCAGATCCTTCCCAGCTCATGGAGGACATCACCAGGTAAGAGAGGAATGCTGCACTCGTCCTTCTCATTACATTACCACTATTTCAGTTTTATTTGTCATCTTAACGTTTAGAGATTAAAGGTGCGGTTTGTGATTTTTTAAAAGTCTTCCTTTACCTGCGTTAATCATATCGTATCATATATCATATATCATATCATATCAAAGATCCCATATGGAGACTATGACCTGGTATATTGCTATGTAATGGGTCATACTGGTTTATTTCAGGCCTCTGGTTACATTTTTCTGGCCCAGATATTGGCTACACCCTAAGCTGAAACAACGCTGCCCTTTTACATTAAAAGATAACAAAGAAATTGACAAGGAATATGTAGTTTTATAAGAATGGGTAGAGGCAGCTTTTCTCCATTTTATTTAAATTGCAGCTCATCTCACGAGCAAAAAAGGGCTCCAAAAATTACAAACCGCTCCTTTAAGGGAATATTTCTGTTACAGATTCATAGCTGTTAAGCAACATTCATCCACTATTATAATGGAGCGATCCAAAGGTTTGACAGTTTCATTAGATAATATGAATGTCGTTTATTATAAAATAATAAAAAAAAGAGAAAATAAAAAAGCTTCAGTTCTTGAAAGGACTTCATACTGAACTTATTATTGCTGTCATTTATATTACATTATTGTATTATTTTACGATATTTAGTGATTCAGTTTTGGAGAGAATATACAGATAGGTATTTTATTTAATTCTCATTTTAATTTTAAGTTCAGAAAAAGAGTAATTAGCCAAGCGTGGAGGATTTTCACAAATTACATAATAAGAGTCAGAGAGATGTTTGGAAATGTCTGAAAACGTGGGAAATTCTGGAAATGTCATTAAACCAATCTTACCCTGAAACAATAAAAAAAATCTCACCATGCAGGAAAAAAAGCTGAATCAACATGGACCAGTGAGCTAGCTAGCTTGGTAGCTAACCTGCTAATATAAAAATGCCTTGAGACAGTAAACAGATTTTGGCATCAACAATAGACATCTCAAGTAAAATCCCATATCATGAATCCAAATCAAATGGAAGTGGAAGTTTTACAGTGTTTACAAGCATTTAACATGTCCACTGCATTTTATTTAATCGTCTGTTCATGCATTAGTATCAATTTAAATGAAATGTCTGTAATCTAATGTGAGTGATGGTACACAGCAAAATCACCAGTGTTGATTTAACACCCACAGTGTTGAATTCACACCCTTCAGTTTTTATATAAGTCCATTGGACTCATATAAACACTCTGGGTGTTAATTCAACACTGGGGATTTTACTGTGTAAAGTGACTGATAACGCCTCTCAAGTAAATGGCAAACACAAGTGTCTAGCTGCTCTGAAGTTACTACTCTGCTGGAAAACCTTCAGGGTCCTCCTGATCATCATCTTCTCCGTCTCTCATAGGTACTACTTGTGCTTACAGCTGCGTGATGACATCCTGTCCGGTCGGCTCCCCTGCTCGTTCGTCACTCATGCTCTGCTGGGTTCCTACACTGTGCAGGCCGAGCTCGGAGACTACGACCAGGACGAGCATGGCACAGACTACGTTGGCGACTTCCGCTTCGCCCCTAACCAGACCCGTGAGCTGGAGGACAGAGTCATGGAGCTGCATCGCACCTACAGGTGAGCGATTTTATCTGCTTTATCTATTATATGAGGCAGTGGTAGCTCTGTGGTTAAGACGCTGGGCTACTGATTGTAAGGTCATGAGTTCAAATCTCAGCACCGCCAAGCTGCCACTGTTGGGCCCCTCAGCAAGGCCTGTAGCCCTCAACTGCTCCAATGTATAAATGTAAGTCGCTCTGGATAAGGGTGTCGGCCAAATGTCAACGTGTATGTTATGATCCAGCTTTGAACGAACAATTATGAGTTATGACTTGGTCCAGCCAATATCTGTGTTTTTTCTTCTTCTTTATTTTATTAGACATTTGAAGTTCTTGAAATCTGATTATTCAGTTATTTACCTTAAATCATATTTTGAATAATTCAGATACGACAGAAGTTATTGAGTACCTGAATAGAAAAGATGCCTTTATCTGGTGAGACTTACAAAACAAAACAAAGCGACAGCCTAAAGGTTACTTAAAAGTTCTAAGAACCATTTAAAATAAGCCTAGAATATAAGTACACCCTACGTCTTAGAAAAGAAGTTTCCGTCTTTCACTAATCCTAAATGTTCTTTAGTTTAAAAACAAGAACAACAACTCTTCTATAGAGAGCTTCCTACACAAAGAGAGTTCCAATTAAAGCCCCTATAAGGAACCCATCGCTATCCAATGAGCACTCAAGGAGCCATTTTTTCCAAAGTTTTGAGCGTATACCTTTTTCCTAATTAAACTGAAGAACATTTTAAGTGCTAGATTTAACCTTCTTTGGTGGAATACAAAGAATAATCAATACGAAATGTAAATGCAGGAAAAAAAACAAATAATTGTTTGATAATATTATGAAAAAAATGAATTAGAAGTAAGTTGTATGTTTATATGGTTAGGAAATGACCAGAATATTCCATGTAATACCCTAAATGTTTTTGCTGTTTGATTCATTGGAAGGTTTTCTGGTTTCATCTTAGGAAATTTCCGAAGTGTTCACATTACACTCGATCATTAGCATGTCCATAACTTTATTGTAGATTTGCCCTATGCTAGGAAATTACCTAAATCCATGGCAAGTCTTTTAAAAAGCTTACTCTATAATCAGTAATCAATCGATTTCATTGCTTATACTAAACTGAATTTAAGTTTCTGATTAGTAGATGACTAGATTACTAGAATGATGTATAGTGTATAGTGATCAATTCATATAATATTAACATAACCAAATCACATTATACATCTCGCAAGTCATCTCTTCTTGAGATTAGCATGATTATAGCATGTTTGGTAAAATAGTGCAGCTGTAATGTGGCTGTCTCATAATGCTAGCAATCTGGGTTTGATCCTCAGTTAGGGTGAGACTGCGGTGTATGATTTTCTTCAGGGCTTTGAAAATACATGAGCAAGTCATGTTGAATGTAAGAAAACAAATTGTGTCAATATAACTCAATTCAATCACTTGGAACCGATGTAGCATCCCCGTTTGAATTAAGTGAATTTAATAAGCTTTTTTTCAGTGTGCTTGAGACAGAAATACTTGGCAGGGTAAATACTGTACAGCAAAAGTCATTCGAGCACTTCTAACTTGTATAATAATGAATACATTCAGTGATAAGATAGAAGTAAAAGTATGTCAAATGTGCTCAAAGGCTGCTGTTAATACCACTTTAATGTACTTTGTTGGATTTTTGAGAGCAGGACATAGGACTGGGCAATGTTTGTGCACGTTTTTAATGTGCGCTCTTCTGCACTGTTTACTGATCACCCTAATGAAATGATGATTCTTATGAAATGTGGCACAGAGGAGGTGGTTAATTTGATCTCAGCTAGAGGCTTTCGTCAGGCTTTCCCACAGCTCGCAAAACACTTTGCATTGTGTTTAATATTCTGCCCTTAGATCCCAGACCTGCCTGTCTGTAGTTTTGCAATTTGGTTTATGTAACATCTCCCTAATGGACCTCATATGGAACCTGTGTATGTGTTTGTGTTTGTGTTTTCAGCATTATCCATAGTCTTCACATACTATGCCGTTGTTGTTCAGCATCTGTTGGCCTGGTTTGCTCTGAAACTTGTTAAGCCTGTTTGTTTGATTCCTACTGAGTCAGACAGTCAATAAGCTTCACAGTAAGGGCAGGTAGTGTTGAAACTCCTCGTGCACAGGCCGAGGTCGTGGTTTCCTATTAGAACTGACTCAGACCCCCTGGCCAACATATTTATTCTGCTATCAGCCTAGCCGAATAGAAGATTTCCTGCTGTTTTAATACACTGTACTTTTTTATCTCGTGGTTCAGGGGCATGACACCTGCTGAGGCAGAAATTAACTTCCTGGAGAATGCCAAGAAGCTGTCCATGTATGGGGTCGACTTACATCACGCAAAGGTACACCATAGGAGCAACTTTTGCTATTTCTAACTCAGGTTTGATTGTCCAAATCTATTATTGCTACATAGTGAGGCACTCTAGGATCTGATGGTAGATGGTAGGTTCTAGGTGTCTTGACTATAGCCTTGTCAACACACTGTTACAGATAGATCTGAAAATGTGTGTTTTTCTCTGTTTTTAAAAATATACTATTGTGCTGGCTAAATCTGAACACCGTTTTTGGGTTGTAGTGTAAATTGAGGAAAATTGGACTTATGGCACACAACACAATACAAATTTCAACTCGAATTTGGACTTTAGCAACTCTCGCAACTCAAATCAGACTTCTAAATGTATGACTTGCAAATAAAATAAGACTTCAAAATGTATTACTCACAACTCAAATCAGACTCAGACTTCTAAATGTATGACTTGCAGCCTAAATCAGAAATATAAATTTATGACTCACAACTCAAATCAGACTTCTAAATGTATGACTTGCAAATAAAATAAGACTTCAAAATGTATTACTCACAACTCAAATCAGAAATATAAATGTATGACTCTGAACTCAAATCAGACTTCTAAATGTGACTTCCAACTCAAATCAGAGTTCTAAATGTATGACTCGCAACTCAAATCAGAAATATAAATTTATGACTCGCAACTCAAATCAGACTTCTAAATGTATGGCTAGCAACTCAAATCAGACTTCTAAATGTATGAATTGCAACTCAAATAAGACTTCAAAATGTATGACTCACAACTCAAATCAGACTTATAAATGTCCTGTATGGCTAACAACTCAAATCGGACTTATGAATGTATGACTCGCAGCTCAAATCAAACTTCAAAGTTTATGACATGCGACTTGGATTCAAAGCTTTATCTGATTACAGAACTGAATACTTGCAACTTCAAAGCTTATACTTCAATGATCAACTCAGATTTTTTAAGCTTATGATTCTCAACTCTTCAAGTCTTCTTGCTGACTGTTCTTCCCCAAACCATTGCCACAAAGTTGGAAGCACACAATTGTATAGAATGTCTTTGTATGCTGACAAATGACAATTTCCCTTCACTGGAAATAACTTATTCCAACATGACAATGCCCCTGTGTACAAAGCAAGACAAGATTCAACAAGGTTGAGCCCTGACCTCAACCCTACTGAACACTTTGGGGTTGAACTGGAACACCGACTGCACCCCAGGCCTCCTTGCCCGACATCAGTGCCTGACTTCACTAATGTGCTTGTAACGGAATGAACACAAATCCCCACAGCCACGCTCCAAAACCAATGGAACGCCTTCCCAGATGACTGGAAGTTATTATAACAGCAAAAGGGGGCTAAATCTTCAACAAGGCATATATTATGCCATCAAATGTGCACAGACACTCATGCTGAGTAATTTATTCCATTATGATGTCACTATCTGCACATGTAGTTACAAACTGCTTTACTTTAAAGCACAGTTTTTAAATGTATCTGTGTCAGTGTGAACAAGGCATCAATAATGCAAATGGTATGAGGAAAAAGTGCATCTAGCACGGAGTGCTCCTGGCCTCAAATACATTCAGGGATTGTTGATACTTTATTCTCTTGTTTTTGTCTTGCTGATCCTCTGAGGTAGGATTCAGAAGGGATTGAAATCATGCTGGGCGTTTGTGCCAATGGCCTGCTGATCTACCGCGACCGCCTGAGGATTAACCGCTTCGCCTGGCCCAAGATCCTGAAGATCTCGTATAAGAGGAGCAACTTCTACATCAAGATCCGCCCAGGAGAGGTACGTCCCTTTTGATCTCGCTGCTGTGCTGTGCATATTGTTCTTATCGAACCAGAGTGGTTCTAGAAGAACATAAACTTTGGAGAGTAACATTTTGTTGCCAAACAAAAATGGAAGGTTTGTTTAGATAATAATTTATAAGGTTATTACATGAGGAATAAAACAGTTCAGGACATGCTGTTGAAGAAAAATAATTGATGAAGAGGTGGTTTAAATGGAATTAAACATTTTGAGACATGCTGTTTTTGGAAACCATCAGGCCACATCACATCACCCCCTTGTTGATTATTTTCCTATAACAGTATCCTCAGTCGTGTTTTATTAGTTTCTTATGCAGATATACAATATATTTCTTGAATCCACCTTTCCTAAAGGCATATTACATGATCCTCGCATGCTTTAACGTTTGAAACCATAATGACAGAGACACTATTCACATTTCTAAGTGGTTTCTCGAGTCTCCTAGCCATTATGTGTAGCACAGTGTGGCTGATGAATGTCAATAAGGCTGAAGGGAATAAGTGGATGACCTCTTTGATTTGTGAAACTCTCATGCGTCTTCTCTCAGCATGTCTGTCTTCTGAGTGACAGGCTTGCTGATGCTTCGCTGGCAGAACAGAGCCACACACATACACACATAAAGAGCTCCTTCATTTCCCACATCACAGCTGCAGATCAGCACCCAGAAAAAGGGATGAGATGGACAAATTTAGAGCGCTGACTGAATGCCATGCTCCTGTTCTTCTGACCAAAAAAAAAAGTCTGATTTGTCTCATGGCTTAGCTTGGGTATCTCTCCTAAAGATAACAGGCCTTGAGCGATCCATTTTATTTGTTGACTTCATTTAATTAGGCCCTGGAGCAATATGGAGGTTGTGTGTGCAATGTTTGCTAAATTAGCAAAGTCATTTGTGGTGTCATTGAAGCTTGATGATAATTCAGGCAAGGACAGAATGTACCAGAAATGATCATATGTCTTCTATTCACAGTATGAGCAGTTTGAGAGCACCATTGGCTTTAAGCTGAACAACCACAGAGCTGCAAAAAGACTCTGGAAGGTCTGCATCGAGCATCATACCTTCTTTAGGTAAACTCTCCCAATCTTCTTTATAGATATAATGCCTTGGGTGGAACGGTGGTACAGCTCCATGGTCCATGGTGGAGTTTCATGGTCATGGTGGGTTCTCTGTTTTCTCAGATAAAACATACAGGTTGCTGGATTAGTGACTCCACTGTATATTGCCCCTAGGTGTGAATGAGTGTGTGTGTGTATGTGCACGATGCTCTGTAATGTTCAGGCATCCCATCCAGACTGAATTCCCACTTCATGCCTAGTGTTCTTGTGATAGACCAGGATTAAGTGCTTAGTGAAGATGAAGGAATGAATATAATGCCTTGCCTTGCTCATTACACCTTTTTGCACAGTGTTCACCCGACCTTAATCTACACTGTTTATTTTGAATGGAATCCTGGTGTGTTTTCCACCTAAGTGCAGTTGCTTAGGCAGGTGAGAACCCAGCACTCATGCGCAGGTGTGTAAAAAACAACCAGGGCGAGAGTGTCTGAACTAGGTGGTCTCAGCCCGCTTCCAATCGAATCAAATCCTCTAGTGCGATTCAAGTCTGAATCAACTCACCTGCACGACTCAGTGGCACAAAGAATAGCTGCAGAAATTCTAGACATTGTGAATGGAAAAACAGAGAATATAATCTCTGGATGTAATAAAAAATATGATTTAATCTTTAGTTATTTTCTCTGTGCTTCTATCATTTTTTGGCAAAGGTGCGTTTGCTTTTTTTTCATCTGTTTATTACCAATGAATTAACATTTTTTGTTTGGATTAGTATCTAGGATCAGCTCAGGTGTGGTTCAACTCTGTGATTAAAGCCTTGCTGTACTCTCCCTTCCTTTATGCATGGGCTGTTCTCTGTCTCTGTTTAGACTTGCTTTTGTGTGCTTGTCTTTCCAGTCTGGAACTCTTATTAAGTTTATACCTCTGAGATGAGAAAGGCAAGCATCTTTATTAGTGGTCATTTGTTCCAGGAGCGGTGATTTGTACAATTGTAGGTACAAATTAGGAATTCTTTCGTCCTGCTCTACTGGTTTTAGAAAATATTTGCCTCTGGGGCTTTTTGAGTGTATTGCTCATCAATAGTGTGGTACCTCAAGAGTATGCATCAAGTACCTTCAGAATGTATATTTCATCTCGGAAAGTGAATGTAATGTACCTTTAAAATCATTTACAGTACATAATTACACCATTAGAACGACATGAATCATGAAATAAGTTTTAAAAGTGTACTACATTCACTTTCCCAGGTGATAATTAAACAATTTACATATTAAGGGTACCAATAATTGACCCCTGACGGTCTCTCCTTAGTGACATTCAATGGTACGGTTCAATGTCTTTTTTTTCCTGAGACTGTAAGAGAGCATAAATAAATAAATGATTTAAAAATTTAGATTTACTACAACTAGTGCTACTACGACTAATAATAACAACAATTATTGTCGTATTTTTAATAATTTACCTGAAATAAAAAGGAACTATACTCTTATTTAAAAAAGCAAGGCACTTTGAAAAATTGATTGTTGTAAAGGGGTTCAAGGCAAGGTTTCTACTTAAAACCTTTAATGGTTTACCCAGAGGGTCAACTGAAGATCCATTTAGAGTGCTAGATGGAACCTTTATAGGAATGCATTTTTTTTAATGGCCAAAAAACTAAAATAACTTGTTTTGCACTCTTACAGAGAGGTTCCTCAATGGTTCCTTAGCTAGATGGGGTTCTAACCTTTCTAAAGTGGTTTTACTTGGACCTAAATGGTTCTTATGGTTCTGTTTGTAATTGTTTTTGATTTAGGATTCTAGATTTATTACTGTGGTAATAATTAAGTGTAATCATTTATATTAAAAAAAAAAAATAAAAAAAAGTGTCCATTAAGGGTTCTTTGGTTAATAATACAATTTTTTTTTACATGGGTTTTATTTGGAACCTTTGTTGATACCCTCTGTTGTAGGGCTCTTCACAGAACCCTTGACTGATATACTAAGTCTGACTGATATACTTTAGGGTGCTAGATGGAACCTTTGTTTCATAGGTGTTTAGGAGGAAAAATATATAATAACTAATGGCCATATCACTCCAAGAATGACTTTACACTCTTATAAAGAAGTTCCAAGAAGGTTCCTCAGCTAGTTAAGGGTACTAGTCTTTGTAACATGGTTCTAATTTGAATCGTGTTATAAAGAGAAACTTTGAAATTTTCTACATAGTCATTTTTGGACTGAATGCTAAAAAGGGTTTTATCTAGGGTTCCATCTGCACGGAGCCTGGAGACTATCCCTGGAGCCTATTCAATGGCTTCCTCTTTGTGGAACCGTTTCTAAAAGGGATACCTTTGCTCATAGGGTACTACATAGAACTTTTAAAGGTTTCCCTAGTGGGACAAACTGTAGAAGTCTTTAGGCTGCTAAATGGAACCTTTCATCCGTAAAACAGACATAGCAAGTAAATTGAATTAAAAATTTTTGTACTGCATCTACAACCTGCTAATTGATGATGCCTGATGTTGTTTTCTTCCCCTGATTACAGGCTAGTGTCTCCAGAACCTCCTCCTAAAGGTTTCCTTGTGATGGGCTCTAAGTTCCGGTACAGTGGGCGAACACAGGCCCAGACGAGGCAGGCCAGCTCCCTGATTGATCGGCCTGCTCCTCATTTTGATCGCTCCACCAGTAAGAGGCACCTCCTCTCCCGCAGTCTGGACGGAGGTCTGTACACTTCCACTCTGTTCTGCATTTAAGCTATTCATTTATTAAAGAAATTAATTGTATTTGGGCTAAAACTCATTTTCCAAGAGGTGATTTTTCCTTCCTCTTTCAAGTCATTGTTTCGCCAGGAGGCAATTAGAACTCTTGAATTAAACATGAATCTGCAGAATAGTGGTGCATCCCTGAGGTTCTGTAGACGGAAAATGCTCATTAACATTTGAAGCGTAAAGGTTTTTTTTTTTACCTTGTTGTCAGTACTATCTGGTACTTCCTTCAGTAAAGTGGTTCTTTCTTTACGATGTCTTTTACTTCAAGTGGACATCCACTCACAAGCATGAAGGGGTTGACCAAGATCAGATTTAGGACACAGTTAAAATAAGCTAAGGTTGTACAGTGAGAGATATCTTGTCATCTGATGGCACAATCTCTCAACTCAGTGCTCAAAATCAATGTCAGTGTCAAAGCCAAAGTCAGCAACACATCACTATCATTTCAATGCAAATCAGTGGTAAAACTTGGAAGAAAAAGAGATGACAAAAGAAATGGACATGATATGATGAAACAAGGCCAATACAGTTTCTTCAAAAAGAGCTGAGGGTAGTATTGAAATTCCACTATGAGGTAGCCAACACTGCATTTACTTTTAAGATAATCAAAATCCCTACAAGGTGGATAGTCTGCTATCAGATTTCAGACATTCATTTCAGATATTCATGAAATGTTATGGTAATATAATGAATAATAATAATAATAATAATAATAATAATAATACAATGAATAATATTAGATAATGTTACTGTTTCCTGACTAGTTAAGTGGCTTAGTGCTATTGCTATTGCTTTAAAAATTCATTATGACCTTCAGAAGCTTGGACAAACACTATCTAACAAAAAAAGTCAGCAAGAGTGCTACGTGCTATGTAACCCCACGTTTAGCAAAAAGCAATGTAGCTCCAACACTGTCTGATCTATAAGAGACTTTTACTGTCCTAAACTCCTTCCTCAGTTGTCCTTCTGGGAGAATCATGAAAGGTACTATGTAAAACACTACAATGCAGTGTTTTTCCAGTTCAGTCCAAATTTGGAAGCTAAGAACCCTTAAAGAATCCCTTGAAGAACCCTTGATGACCCTCTTTTTTAAAACCTGGTTATGTCTGGTTATTATTGTGCATCAGCAGAAAATTGTGCCCCTTCTTCTGCTCTGGATCCATCAGAGTTCTCCAGGCCGCTATCCACAATGATGGAACCTCAGGATGCTCTGTCCCAGCGGAGCGAGACACAATGCTTCTCAGGAGACGAGGACGGAGAACCTGACCTGAGTCTCGACCAGGACCAAGAAGATTCCAGTCTCACCACTCCAACCAGGAAGAAAGAGATTAAGGTAAAGAGAGAAAATATGGAGTTCATTTGAGAAGCAGTTGAACATAATGTTGAGGTGCAAGGAATGTATAGCAACTATACCATTTTGCCTAATAAATTGTCATTCATCTCTGAATCTCTTGCCCTGCATCCCAATTGGCATACTATCCATACTAAATAGCATCCGAGATGAGAATTAGTGTGTCCCAAATTGTAGTATGTTGAAATAAGTATCCCAAGGGTACCAGGATGGTCTACTATTTCTGGTAAATTTTCAAAGTGTGGATGCGTTGACAGTTTTTCAGCTAATATTTCCCACAACTCCTTGCACAAGGGAGGAGGAGCTTTGTGATGGGAATAATACATTTAATTATATAGTATCAATTATAAGGAATAATGGAAGAAGAAAGGCTGAAATTCAATGAGGAGTTTGTTTACGGTGACAGTGCAACAACGTTCTCTTCCGTTACACATCCTGTTAGTATGCCCTTCAGAAGTATGTCCTTTTTCTTCACAAAGAGTGTACATACTTTTAGTGCATAGTATAAGTATGAATGAATCAGAAGTAAACTATCCTGTAAATAACCAATATTTACCATTAGCTACAATTTGACTTATTGCCTGGCCAGTTACACTACCTACTGGAATCAATGCTAGTTTAACCTGGCATTAGCAAAGAAAACACTCTAAGTTCATTAAATATAGACAGTTCATGTGACCAAAAATGACCAAAATGTACCTCAACATACTTTTTCAAATAAGATTAGGATAAACGTCATGCCTTCTAGGAAGGCAAAAAGGAGACGCCTCGTTTTACGAGTCTTTGCTTACTTCATACTGAAACATTTTACTGAGGTAGGGCCAGGAGCACTCCTCCTCAACTTCCACACTGCAGTTCTTCAATGGATGTATAGCGTACAGTCCTTGGCTAGACGAGAGAAAAAGAGACCTTTAAGACTTGTAGATGAAAAGTCTGTGAAAGCCTAAATAAAAATGCATCGAGTAAAAAGGTAGTTGTAAATACAGTTAAATAAGAGTGCAAGTATTCAGTTTCAATAACCAAAATAACACTTAAGTATAGTAATGAAGTACAATTACTCAAGTATTTTCCATCCCTGATTATAATAAGGTGTTGGTTGTGTATAGTCGGGTGTTCCTTGGCGTGGAGTTTCTTCAGTTATTGCACAATATTCATTGTTTATTGTAATACGCATTGTTCCTTTCTTGCCGGTGCTTTGCATTTTGTTCAGACTGAGGAGCCGTACCAGAGGTAGTACTTTTTTTCCCCCCATGTGTCCTATTAGGCAAGGCAAGTTTATTTATATAGCACATTCTCCAAAGAAGTGCTACTCAACTAGAATAGATGTATTAGTAGTTCAAACAAGTTAAAATGAAGGTAGGAGTTGGTCCAGTACAATTATATGACATAGTTTCTCATCATTTCCAGAACAGTCTTTGTAAAGTCCAATTGACTATAGGATGTGAGAGCTGCATGCTAGCTATGCTAACACTCATGACCCCTTTCAACCCTTATTAGATCACTAAAACAGGTTACAATAGGGACATCCAGGAAGCTTTTTAACTGTTAAACAAAAATAAAATATAGACTAATCCAACTATTCTATTATTTAAATGTGTACAATAGTATTTTGGGTATTGAAGCATCTGCAAGGCTGCATGCCACCATTTTGGGTCATAAATCCCTAAAGTGACATATAATTACGTGAGCCACATAATTATTTGGTGTTTTTTTTTTTTTTTTTGGGGGGGGGGGGTTGTTTAATGGCAACATATAAATGCAGCATAAACTGGTTCTTAGACTGGTTCTTCACAATGGATCTCCTACACCCTGCTTTCATGTCTCACCTTAGATAATCTCTGTCTTTCTTTTTAACCCTTTCGCTGGCGAAAGGAGACTCTTGACACTTAAAAGGAGGTATCATTCTATACTGCAGTTGTTAGTGCCAATCTGTGGTTCTGGTCATTTACATATCATCAGTGTGAGAACAAACATCCAGAAATTGACACTTTTAATTATGTTCTGTGCTGTGGATGGTTCTGTGCAGCCATTTATTACTCTGGCAGAAAAATTAGCTCATGCTCTTACTCCAAAGCTTGGATTAGCATTAAAACTTTGATCAGTGAAATGTCTTCTGGACCTTTTAAGCATTTCCCACAGTTCCTCATTGGAATGCATGGAAGAGAGGGACTTTATTCTCTCTTTATTCACTTTTTTGCTTGTGTTTGTCATCTTAGCACATCCACTAAGCAAATCCTGTCCTCTCTGTCCTACTTCATTTTACCTGTCTTTGAATGCTTTGAGCTCTTCTTCTTCTTTCTACTTAACATCCTGATCTATGTGCTTCTCTTTATTCTGCCTCCACTTGGGACCTCTCAGTTGGAGATGGAGTCAACTCCTCGACACAAACAGGAGGTAACTGTTAGTTCAGTGGTTTTATACACCTGGTATTAAAATCTGTCTGATCACCAATGGATGTAATTTTTTATAGTGTGAATGCTTGCTAACCAGGGTAGATTGGCTAAAATCTTTCAAGTAACAGAGTTGCTACCTAAAAAAATATTATAGAAATCACAAAAATTGAAAATTGTATGACTTCGTAAGCAACAAAAATCACAAATTGGGCTCTTGAGTGGTGGCTCTTGAAGGTGTTGGGTGATTGCAAATTTAAATCCTGATGATGCCATGGCTAGGAGACCAAGAAAGCAAAATTGGGAGGAAGGGGCAGCATGACTTTCTCCTCTGTTAATCAGAGTGACACTGTGGGCATCTGCAAGCTCATGTATGTCCTACCCTACTATCTTTTTATTACTACCCTCCTCAGCTAATTGACTTAACAAAATCCGATCACAAGTGGTGTCCAAGCTGTCCACTTATGATCAAATCATGTGACATGGATGTTAATACCAGATGTGAATAAGACCAAAATATTCAACGTCTACTTTACAAGTTGAGGACACTGTTAACTGCAACTGTCGTTGGTTATCAGTTTGTTCTTGTTTTGTTCATCCACTGGCTGTTTTTATCTATCGCACTCCCACCAATCCTCACTTACAGTCCTACGAAGCAGTGAAAATCCTCTTGTCTCATCTCATTCACTCTATAGTTTCTGGATAAATCAGAAGACATGCTGCTGAAGCACCAGGCAAGCATCAACGAGCTGAAGCGAACCTTGAGGGAACCCAACAGCAAGCTGATGAACCGGGAAAAGCGTCTCTCAGCGACCTCACCGGGTGACACACCCGAGAAGAAGGCTGTGAGTATGAGGGTAGTGTACTGGAGCTGAAAGCCTGGATAGTTTATGTGTCCTTACTTTATATTTGACAGCATGTACAATTTTCCAGCAATGAAATGAGTTGACAAAATGTGTCTATGTTTGGTGATGTGCATGGCTTTTAATTTTTTTTTCTTTTTTTTTTTTGCATTTATGTAACGTACAATTGTATTTAAATTTTTAATCAAGGGTATTATTTTTATTTATTTATTTGTTTGTTTGTTTGTTTGTTCTTGTCTGTGAAACTGCTTTTGAAAATTGCACCAGTTGAAACCCACCTTTTTGGCCAAGGTGCTTTATTGCACTTGTGATTTTTTGAGTCATTTTTCATCGATTACAGCCGAGGGCATGTTCTGCTTGTTCTCTTTTTTCTTTTCATATTATTTTTTCCTTGTCAAACCAGCCCTGAAAACCTTTAAAATGAACTTGTTTTTCTCCAGAGAACATTGTGTCCAACTTCTATTAAAGGAATACTCCAATGATAAACTTAAAAAAAAACCATGATTGAGCATTCAGTGCTTTTTAAAATGGCTATTGGGTGTTTTTTTTTTGTTTTTGTTTTTTTTAAATAAATGCTTGCTTTTAGAGTTTGAGATGACAGAATAATATTTTCAAATAGACTTGTATAGGGCCTGTTTGGTTCAGGAAATATACTACTACTACTACTACTACTACTACTACTACTACTATTTCCTAAACCAAGCATGCCCTGTGGAAGTCTGTGGGATTCTAGATATCATGCTGTTTGGATATTATGACTATTTGCTTGACAAAAATGCAACAGTGAATCATTATGAATATATTACCTCGCCGGCCTACCATTACCATAGCTCCACTTACCTGTATTACTGTACTGAAGTTTGTTTATAGCGTCAGTTACAGAACTGATGTGACAATGAGGAATTAGATGTACATATATGAGGTGATTGCATATTTATATTAAGGAGTATACCAAGGAAAAGTTGGCCCAAGTGGAGGAAGGTGAATGCTCTAGGCAAAGTACAGAGAACATAACTTTCCCGGTGTTGATGCTACCTTGTAGTGTTGATGTGCAAAGTTCCAGACAAAGCCTTTGGACATCAACTGAGTTTGTTGCCTCAAGTGAAGTGTTTTGAGAAATTGGCATTGACTGAGGAATGAAGCAACTGACAGATCAATACTATCTCCTTCAGGTATGATTTGAGAAATGGCAGTCCAATGAAATTCTCCTGGGCGCAGTGGGTAGCATTGCTGCCTTACACCTCCAGGTTCCCTGGTTTGATCCTAGGCTTGGGGTACTACCTGTGTGGAGTTTCTGTATATGTTCTCCCAGTGTATTTCTGGGTTTCCTCCAGGTTCTCCGGTTTCCTCCCACCTCCCACTGTGATGTGCGTTGGTGACACAAGGCATGGGTGGATATTCTCTACAGTAGACTAGCATCCCATCCAAGTTGTATTCTTGGATAGACTCTGAATCCACACCACCCTGACCATTTAGCGCTTACTAAAGATGAATGTGTGATGAAATTCTCCAAAATGTTTTGATTGGAAGCCTTGTGGAGCAAAACGGTGTCTGGAAGTACACAAGTTCACTACCCGTGCCATAGAATTAATGTTGAATTTTCATCACTAGTCACAAAAACAGCATCTCTGAAGCATCATTAGGGATTTTATGAACTTGAAAGTCATCCCATTTTATTTGGCACTTTAGGACAGTAAAAAAAAATCTTACCATTTTGTTGTTGTTTCCAAACACACTGGTTAACTGCAGGGAAAAGCACAGAGCAGTAAAAAAAATCCCAGATAAGTTATCAGGGCTTCACATAAAATATAATTAATAGTCCAATTTTTGGTGAATATTGTATTTCTGCATCTGTGGTATGGTTTGTAATAATATCCAGTGGAACACTACATTACATACATTACATACATTACATACAAGGCATTCATTTCTTTGGTGACTCTACCACTAAAACCAATCATTTGACAAAAAAGCAACCTTAAATAATTTGAAACACAACTGAATGCTGAATAAAACCATTTTTTATGTTTAATTGGAGTCTTCCTTGGAATAAAGTTTAAATTAATCATAGTTAAATATTTATCTTAAAAATGGTTACTCAAGGGTTAGTAAAATGGTTAACAGTTCTAGCATTCTAATAGGATTTTCCATTTTCTGAAAGGAAAACCCTGTGTTTTAGGAGTCTAAATAACATTTAAGGGTTCCTCAAGAAAAACAATCTGAGGAACACTTTAGGGATCTAGAGCTCAAAAGTTTTTTTTTTGGCTTCAAGAGTCTAATATGAGGCCAGTCTTGATCACAGTCCTCTTCACCTATGTTCATGTAACTTAGTCCCTAGTTAAAGTCAGATCAGTCAGTTGTTAGAGGGCATTTGAAAGACAACTTATAATTAGTTTTGCATAAAAAAACATTAACTGCATCATACCTTCTAAAGACATATAATCCTTGCTTTGTCACATCGATTAGCTGGCAAGATTAGCCTCAGCAATATGAGACTGAAAAAACCCCTGGGACTTGAATGGAACTGAATCTTATTCTGATCAAACCTGAGATTTCATTTTCACCATTAGATGAGGCCCTTATTTATCACCTCACTAATTAGGATTGCACAAGATCTTTAAGGTCTTTAAGGTAAACAGCTTTAGGATACAGACTATTATCTACTGTTTGCCTAAATCTGTGTAATAGGCTATTAAACTTATTTAGGAAATTACTAAGAATCTGATTTTACTAGTAAGAAATCTTCTATATGGAACTAAGACTAATTTGTAACTAAGAGTTTCTACTTAGAACCAATTCACAAAACATTTACTGACTCAGAGACTAAGAGCAAAGGCGGGGTTGACCTTGTTGCTATGGATGATGGAGTATTTCATGTATTAGACATTAAAACCTTTAGCAGTAAAATACTTTGTGAATTACTCTTAGATTGAAAAAAATGGGAATTAGGGGTCTTAAAATTATGATAAATGTCCATTTTAAAAAGAGTTTCTCCTAAATTCAGCAGTTAGGAGCTACATTTAGCCCTAAGAGTTTTCTAGATACATATAGCCCAAATTTAAAAAAATTCAGATAACATTTTAAATGCAATATTGATATTAAAAATCGAAAACAAAACAATTTTTCTTGTGCACTAGTAACTTAAATGTTTCCTTCTAGCAACCTAATGCTCTCTATAGGGCAACTTTTGAAGTGTCTGAAGAACCCTACTCACAGAAACCATTTATCAGCGTAAAACCCTTGAGGAGCCCATTTTTCTAAGAGTATATAGTATTTGGAATTGGTTCTGTGAGAGAAACAGGATTTATCCATGTATGTGTAGGTGTATTTACAGGAAAATTATTACCTGTTCTTGATGCCATCTGTAACAGCTGGTTGCCTGGATTTATCCAATTTTGTGTATAAAGAGCACATTTCCCCTAATTGTTTGTCTGTTAGAGTTTACTTGTTTTCAGTGAAGTGCATGATAGAGTCTCCTATTTTTGAATTAACCTTACACTGCAAATGGAGCATAGTAAGTTACCGGTTAATTACTGTTTTCGCTCTCTCCTGCTGGTCTCGGGCATGACCGTCAGGAGGCAATTGGAGCAGGTGGAAGAGAACCTATTAACATCCTTTCAGTGGAGGACTTCATCCAGAAGACATTGGTGATTTCGCCCGAGGTTGCATTGCTTGCAAATATTTAACTCCTAATAAAATAAGCTTGAACTGCCATACTTAAGTTACAAACATTTATCTTCGTCTTATTTTGAAAAAAAAAAAAAAAAAGCTAACAATTTTCCATTTGTATCAATACATAGGGTTCTGAGGAGTGGGTGTTAATTGAAAAACAGGACACTTACCAACTAGACTATGAAATGGAAGAGAAAGATAACAGCAAAGACATTGTTTCTTCACTTCCTTTGGTCACTGAAGTACTTTTAGAACAAAAGATGATACATATTGAAGTAACTGGTGAAGATGGTAAAGAAATGCAGGTTCAGATGGACACCTTCCCATCTCCTAAGGTACCACCAAAGGATGAATCAAAGCAAGGGACTGGTATGAGAGAACCAGAGGTACCAGAGGTGTCAACTGAACCAAAGACCACAGAAACCAAGTTGGACAAATTACAAGAAACAAAAGAAGAATGTCCTTCAGACAAACCACACAAGGAAACGAGACCACAGAGTCTAAATTTGGGAAGACCAGAGTTTGTGTATGAGACAAAAACGGAGACATCAAACATACAACATGAGGAATCTGATGAAGACAATAATACTTCAGGAAAAGAAGTGACACCAACCAGGCAACCAGGAACAGAATGCTGGTCAGAGCCCTTGCCTGAGAAGATAAAGGAACATATGAAAGAAAGGCCACTAAATGAAGAGAAGGAGAAGGAGCTTAACAAAGCCATAGAAGAAGATCAAGATCAGCCCATTCTGGGCAAGACAGGGTTTGACGATGCAAAACAACAAGCAGGCAATCAACTAAAGGAAGTGTTGTTTGAGGCAAAGAGCATTAATGTTGATGATCAGGTAGATGCCTCTGACTCAGTCAATGGCCCCATAAAAGATGAGCTAAAAAGAAAAACCGAGATCAAGTTTGAGGTTACCAAAATCATCATGATTGACAACAGTGAAAATGAAGAGGAGCCAGAGAATGAAAACAACCAGAGAATGGATGAATTTTTGCCTGAAAAAAAGATCAGCAATATTGAACAAGAGAGTCTTGAAGAGGTCCTTGCAGAAAAGGTACAGAGAAGGATGAAGGTTGCAGGGCATGTTCCTACCGAAATAACAAGGATTGTCCCATTAAAACCAGAGAGGGCCAAGAGTCAAGAGTACAGAGATGATATAGATATTGGTGAAGAATCGAGACTGATGAAAAGACATTTTAAAAGACATAGCATGTATGAATCTCTAGAGAGACAATTTGACCCAAGTAGGTTTGATTCCAGGGACACAAGCTCTTCACATTCTCTATTTACTTCCTACAAAACCACCAGATCTCAAGAGGCATCACCTTTATCCATGGTGGATGTAGAACATAATATCTTACAAACTAATGAGCAGCAATCAACCATGTATAGCGAGTGTCTGCTCAAAGGAAATGCTACCCAGGATGAAGAGGTGATCAAATACACCCCCAAAGCAGGGTACAAAGGTCTTCCCCAGTCTGATGAAATGGCCATGGATATTCATATGTTCTCCTCCAAGTCCCAAGCACTCCAAAAAAGTGGTCCTCCAACTCCTCCGGTCAAAACCAAGAAGGCCAGAGAATCAGGACTGATTCTTCGAAACAGCCGCAATACAAGCAAAGAGCCAGCAGTGGAAGCCGCTTTGAAGAAACAGCACGGGGTAACTCTGCTTGGCATCTTCTGTTTCAGTAATTGGAACAAAGCATCGCATGAGCTTCCAGTTGACTCACGCATCCATCATGTTCCTTGCTATTGCTTGAAAACTCTTTTAACTTCTCCACCAGCTTCCATGAAGAGAGGGGCTGGAGAAGGCCACATCGGTTTAGAGTTTTTGTAACATTGCCTGCGCATGAGACAATTTGGAAGCCCTGACTGTCCCATTCAGCCCAACACCTTTGCTTTCCCCTCTCTTCAACCATGAGCTTTGCTTTTTCCTTCCAACTGAATTTCTACATCTCTCAATTGTGGAGTTGTTGCAAGGAAATCAAGGCTCATATATACCGCTTTGGCTCTGAGGTACTCATGACTTCTCCATGCTGTTTGTTCTGCAGAAGAAGTCAGTGAGTTCTGAAGTGGTTTCTTGAACAATCTGCATTGTGTTAATAATTCTATGATGTTTTGCTTGGTATTCCATAACATCCATGATGTTCCTGTAGGAAAACATAGTCCTAATTTCTCAGATAGGTCTCTTATTGCATCAGGTAAATCTTAAAGGTGTGAATGATAGAAACCAAAATGTAATATGTCATTGGCCAGTCTGTGCAATGAAAACCATTTCTCACAAGGCTACTGTTCTTTTACAGAACATCATGTGGTAATTGAACTCATAAAGAGGAATGTATGCTGCATGAGGTTTCCATGAAATATGCAATATGCATTTGTACATGTAAAAAAAAAAAGAAAAAAAGATGACTGTCATGAGACTCCTTGCCCTTCTCACTCCAACACAGAACCTGCTATATTTTCACACTGTAATTGCACTTTGAGGTGCAACAGATTTTTTTTGGCTGTGCAACAAATGAAAGGAATTTGAATTATGCCAAGATCTGACACGAAAAAAAAAATTGCACATCAAGATCTAGAGACACACTGGCACAAAATAGTGTCGGAAGCCAGCACTGTGATAAGCATGTGAGAGCAGCATAATCTCACAATCTCACACACTGTGATTGCCGAAAACAGTGCGGCTGCTGTCGAGCTTTGAATCACAAGGGTTTTGCTATTGGTTTGTTTTGATTGCCCAAGGCAGACTCTCAAATGGCCAACAAAAGCAGATGGTGCTTTCATGACAGTGATTTAGGATGTTTTTTTTTCTTTTCTTTAAACTATCTGACCAATAGACAACACTGAGATCATGGCTGGAATGCAAGATGTATTGATCTAAATCTAGAAAACCAGCTTTGGAGAATTTGAACAAACAATTAAAGCAATAACAAAATAAGCAATTTTAATCAATTCAAAGAAATGATTTGAATGCGTACTATTCAGTGCACTCCATCCAGTTCCGTGCCAATAGCTTTACCAAGTGCTTTACAAGTTCTTTTAAACAATCTATCTTGCAGTATGCACTTTGTAAAGTGGCAAAAGTTCTCTCTCTCTCTCTTTCTTTTTGCATTAATGGCACTAAATCAAGGATGCTGTCTTTCTGTTTCCTGCTCTTACAGGAGCCTCTTTCCACTCCCGCCATTTATGAAGAGACAATAGACGAAGTCAAGGTCTATTATATTCATTAACTCCACTGTTTTCTGTGCATCTTAGCTGTTTGTTTTTGCATGGCTTTATTCCTCATACTGTGTGAAAAATTCATATCACATATGCTTCTACTCACCCCCAGTGATGAATCAGTCAAACCCATTGGCTGTATCCATTTAATTTTCAATTCAGTTATTTTGTTAGATTGAGACACAATATAGGATACATCATCAATGTTTTAAATTTCTCCTCCTAATCTGGTTCTGGATTCCATATCAGTAGGTTGTCCCAAAATGTAAGTTTTACATAAGAACATAATTCATTTTTACAGAGAGCCTGAAAGACTATAACGAACCGGATGAGACGGTTCTAAAATAAAATATATGGATATAAAGTTAAAATAAGAAGTACAAGTACTTATGACTGAGGCTAAACCAAGAGTTAAGAGTCTAAAACTCTAGAACTAACCAAGAGACCAACCAAAACTGGGACCAACCGAGAGCTAGAGCCTAAAAACCTGGTACTAACCAAGAGCGTGGTCCTTAAACTAGGCAAATCCAAGTTAAAACCTTAAAGACTGGGACTAACCAGAAGGCAAGATCCAAAAATTAGGATTAGCCAAGAGTTAGAGCCTTAAAGACTGGGACTAAGTGTGTTCCTTAAAAACTAGGACTAGCCCAGCTTTAGAGACTTAAAGACTGGGTCTAACCAAGAGTTAGAACTTTAAAACAAGGACATCACAATTGCTTCCACCAGTCCTCAGTCTTTTGTTCATGTAACTCAAGTAATCAGTTGCCAGTTGACTGGAATTTGAGATTTGAAGAGGAATGGCACAACATTTCCAAGTCTCTCATCCCTGAAGATCACTAAAGACTAAACATGAATCAGAGTCCTAAAGACTATGACTCACCAAGAGTAAGATACTTTGACTGAGTATGATTTTAAACCATAAATACATGAACTAACCAAGATCTAATGCCATAAAGTCTGGAGGTAAGCAAGAGTTTTAACTCCAATTTGGGACTAAACAGTTATAGCCATAAATTCTCAGAGTAACCAAGACTTAAAACCAGTGAAGAACGGGATTAAGCAAGGATTATATCTTGAAATACTGGAACCAATTAAGAGTTACAGCAGTAAACACTGGCACTAACCAAGAATTATAGCACTAAATACTGGGACTCCCCAAGGGTTATAACCCTAAATACCAAGACTAGTTAAAAGTTACAGACCTCATGACTGAGAGTAATCCCTAAATATTGGAACTAACTAAAAATTAGACAGTGACATAGTGTAAGTAACTCAATTTCATGATTATCAAATAAAGTGAATTCATAGTTAGGGCTTAAATAGGAGACATGACTTTCGAGAGGTAGCTCTTAGCATGCTATTGCTACAAGGCAGGATATTATCCTGCTATATTATTTACATTAAAGACTAATGCAATTAATATAGTTAAAGATTCACCTTAAAAGGAACAGCACTAACTAGATAGTTTACTATCTATTCTATCTATGGCTTCTTGTCACTTCAGTAACTTTGCTTTCATACTTCTCCTCCCTTGTCAATTGACTGACCAACCATAAAAGTTGCATGTTCAGATTATAGAGAAACAGCACCACCCGTTCCACCAGGTCCTGGTCTCTTATTTAACATTGGTGGAGTAACATTGCCTTGCTGCTGCTGGTCTCTCTGTGTCCCACAGCGCCGGCCACTCTCCTCCAGTGAATATGAGTACGATCGCAACACAGCAGTGACTCTGAGGGACTCACACCTGGGCATTGAGCGTAAGTGCTCCAGCATGACAGTCAGTTCCACCTCCAGCCTGGAGGCTGAGGCTGACTTCAGCGCGTTCATGGAGCTTCATGGAGGAGTGGAGGAGTCTTCCAGGAGCATGGCTGAGCTCGGAGTGGCAGAGGACTTCAGCATCACCCATATCACAGGATCTCATGATGGGCTGACCACGAAGGAGAGAGTACACGAAGAACGCATCCACCATGAAGTGGAACCTGTAAGGAACCATTTCCCCTGCTCTGATACCAGACACCAAGCCGTGGATCTACAGAACCCACAAATATGTGATTCATCCTTTATTTTTGGACCTTCTTTTTTGTTGCATTTGGACATTGTCTTTCAGAGACCATCATTGTTTTTTAATTTATCATTTCAGTTTTTGAGAATGTTCAGTCTCTTATGTGTTTGTGTTGTGCTTCACCTCATATTTTACCACTTTATGTTTAATTTCTTTCTTTTTTTTTTTTGCTTATGTTTGGATTCTGATCAATCTCATATTGTTTCCTGGTTCATTGTTCATCCTGTTCCTTTTCATTTTCTTCCATTTTCCTCCAGCAGCTACACACCATTCAGCCTTAAATCCATGCATAAAATACTGTTAGCCAACATTCTGCCACGTTAGCTACCATTCTACCATGTTAGCCACCATTCACAATTAAAATATTCATAAAACAATGCTAGATATGAAAAACAATGGGGGGGAACCACAACAAGCATTGCCTCACTGTGATAAAACAATTCTAGAGCAGCTAGTCATTTTACTTTACATTACGAGTTGAAATTAAAATAGCTAGTTAGGCAGCCGGGACAGGTACATGTATGTGCTAGCTAGTTAGCAAACATTCTAGCTAGCTGGTCAAAAAATTTTACTTGATACTTTAATAATATAACCACAGTGTAAAGCTACTCTTTGTAAAACAAGAAGGAAACTTATGCTAACGTTACTCGAATTTGAAAATGCTGCTAAATCACTGCATCACTGCAGCAAACAGCTAGCTTACATCAGGAAAAGTGTGTCATGCCACTCATCTGTGGTGCCACTTTTTCTAATTGAACATGTCTGTTGTGAGAGTATATTTTGGTTGGTGTCTCTTGAAATTTTACTGGCAGATTTGGTTTTGGAAGTTTATTTATTTTTTCAGATATATTTTTGTGTTGTGGTACTTTTGTACCATTCTGATGTGATTGCAGTCACATGAACATTACTCATCATTACTAAACAGTAATGAAAGCAAGTGCTTGTGTTCATAAAGTAATACATATGTAAATTTGTTTCCTTTCAGCCACCTGTGGCCAGGAAAGACCCGAATGCAGTCAATGTGGCGCATATGTTGAGAAAAGGAGAATCCAGGGTGGAACCTCAATCCAATGGTTCTGGGGTTCCTCACAACATTACAGACTTCCCAGATCAGGTAAGAGAAAATTACTCACTATCAAATCATGGCACATTAGTGGTCTGGAAAAATCTAGAGAAAGCTATGAAGCTGTGGGCAATATATATATATATATATATATATATATATATATATATATATATATATATATATATATATATATATATATATATATATATATATATATATATATATATATATATGTATAATATCATTTATACACTTTTGAAATTTTTTCTAAATATAGCACATCTTAGAAGGCTGTATATAATCGTAATAAACATCAAAATATTAGACTCAATAATATATTCTTTTCACCCAATTAACAACAACAATAAAATAAGTTTTTCTCAGAGAAAAAAAAAGTGACAAAATTATTGGCACCCCTGGGGAATAATGGATTATTTATTATTATTATTATGGAAAAATATGATGTTTGTTAGGGTGCACGGCGGTTAGCACGTTCGCCTCACACCTACAGGGTCGGGGGTTCGATTCCCACCGTGGCCCTGTGTGTGCGGCGTGTGCATGTTCTCCCAGTGCTCCGGGGGTTTCCTATGGGTACTCCGGTTTCCTCCAACAGTCCAAAGACATGCATGGTAGGCTGATTGGCGTGTCCAAAGTGTCTGTAGTGTATGAATGTGTATGTAATTGTGCCTCATGCTCCATGCTCCCTGGGATAGGCTCCAGTTTCCCTGCGATCCTGAAGTATAAACGAATGGATGGATGGATGGATGGATGATGTTTATTATTAAAGATATGAAAATTGGCTTTAATATTATTAATATGTAAAAATGAATGTAAAATAAATCATAAAAAAGTATCAAATTATATTGATTAAATACAAATGATCCATGAATATTTAAAATAAATATAGTTTCAGTATCCAGAGACTCTATTGTTGATCAAATATTAAATATCAAATATCAAATTGTGTTTGAAAACCATACAGTTGAATACCCAATCCAAAGTGTTTGGTGCCGATACTTTTAAAAGTGTTTTCTAGAAAAAATACTATGTTAAAATAATTTTTATATACTGTAACTGTAAGTTTAAGCTTATAATATTACCCATTTCCCTGTTTTCACAAATAGTGCTAATAATTCAGAATGTTCCTTCATTTTCGTGCTCTCAAGTTTAGAAATTTGTTCTGCTGGATGACGGTGATAGAATTAGCAGAGTGTTAGACAATCAGAAAATCGACAGGAAATTAATGAGATAAAAGTAGGAAGACGATTCATTAATCTCCAAAGACTGTGTGTGTGTGAGTGTGTGTGAGTGTGTGTATAGATAGAAAGAGCACTGCCTGTCTGTGTACCCCTACAGGTGTCTTATTAAAATTTAATCACAGCATTCTGCCGTGCCATTCATCTCGCTCACCTGATGATCCGAGACGATTATTTTTAGAGCTTGTCTTTAAAGATGGCCTCTGGGAATTTTTCATGTGTCCTTAAAGAACATTGACGAGGCTATGTGAACACAAATGTGTGCTGTCCTAATGAGGACAATGCGTGTGTACCAGCAGCCTGTGCAGGAGGTGGGTGGCGGTGATGTTAACTGTGAGGAGACCATAGTCTCCGACAATGATGTCATCCAGCCACAGGAGGGAGATCCGGTACGTTCTGTCTCTCTCCGACAGAGTCCTGTGTAGTCTCTTCATCTTGCATGTGATGTGCAAAACAAAAAAAAAAAACGCTCGGCTCAGTACGTTCTCTGTCGTTGTTCTTACGTCTGCGTTGGCTTTACTTTTATATGTTAAGTGTGCAGGTGCTTAACAAGACACAGTGCATCTCTCTTGCATCAACAGTATTGCTTTCTTTCCTGGGAAACACCACAAATCTCATCTGTAACCACACACTGCCCTCTACTGGCAAACGTCCTGAATTGTCACTTGTTTTATGGCGATCCGATTCTGCCATCTGCTGTCTGGACACTGTCTGTTGCTTCCTTTACTGTCACTGCTTCCAAATAAAAATTCTAACCTAACCATGAGTCTCCATTCACACACACACACACACACACACACACACACACACACACACACACACACACAATCTCTGATTGTTTGTTGCAGATCCAGAAAGAGAGCAGACCAAAGGAAGCGAAAGAGAACGGGTCTCCTGTGAGTGCACATAAATATATACACAGACATACTGAGATATATGTTAACATTCGGTATTAGATTAAACAGGAAATGTTAGGTTTTAAGTGGCGTTGTGGGGTTGTGTTCCAGATTAAAACAAGCAGCATTGGAAAGGAATTTATCATGTCTCCCATCAGCAATGAAAATGTCACTTCCACAACTACGACGCAAGTCACAAAGGTAAACATTTCTCATTTAAAGCAAACAAAAAAGCAGTAGCAATGTGAAGGTTTGTTCTGTTCCATCACATGTTGACTTATTTCTAATGCCAGCATCATTAAAATATATGAAATATCAAGAAATATCCATTTCTTTAAATAATGTATCATTTCATTTTATCTTGCATGTCAGTAAACTCAGAAGGTGACCAGGTTACTTAAATATTATTTTTGACAAACCTGCAAAATACTAAGTCACTAATTTGTTCATTATTTTCCGTCTTGATTTTGTATGATTGAAGTTAAACAAGGTCTAAATGTATAAACCTGTGACGTTCTCCATTTTCAGACGGTTAAAGGGGGATACTCGGAGACAAGGATTGAGAAACGGATCATTATTACAGGTGACGACGCTGTGGACCAACATCAGGTGAAGCAACATTATGTGAAAGCTGAAAAAAAAGAAAAAGAGTCAAAGATATGCAAAAGTTTTTGTATAATTTGTGTATTTCAGTTCATTACCTTATTTAAGTCCCAGTTTGTTATTGTTGGCAAATGTGCTGTGGTGTAAGAGGAATAAAACACCTCGGGATGTGTATAAAATAATCAACTTCAGAATAGTAACGGTATCTCCGATCGATTTTTCAACAACAGTACGCTCCCAAGTGTTTTTTTTTTTGTTTTGTTTTTCTTTACTCCGAAGCAGTGAGGTATTCATTTAGAAAGCGTGATGAACATTCGAATCGCAGCTTTAAGAAGGTCGACTCTTTTCCAGGCTCTCGCGATGGCAATACAAGAGGCCAAGCAGCAGCATCCCGACATGCTCGTGACTAAGGCTGTGGTGGTCAGAGAAACAAACACTTCCTCTGAGGAGAAACACAGGACATCCGAGGTGAGCCGAACTCTCCGAGTCAATTCACTGACTCGTTCTTCAATTCCTCAAAGCATAACCACGGACCGAATGAACTCGTAACTGATTTTTTCAAATTGTAGCTTGTTGCAGAGTCAAAAATCCGCAACTGTTTTTATAGACACATTAGTGCAAAGTCTTTGTATTTTTTGTGGGAAAAATTACATTTTTCCCCCCATCAAATGTATTTCATTTATTGTAATTTACTGTTTTTTTTCAGTTCAAACCCTGTAATAACAAGTCAGCAGTTATCTTTATTAGCAAACTCAAATGAATTTCTTTTATTGCGCCTCAATATATAGTTCCTAAAAAGCTCTCTCAAGCTTTTCTCTTTTTTGTTCGTCCGTCCAAATCTCCAGAGCACGTCACATTTCTGCAACACCTCAGCTCTGTGCTTTGGCTCATTTTCCATGTTGTGTTTCTTTTTATAAGCTTGCATCTACAAAAAAACAAACAAAAAGAAAACCACACTTAAAAAGCATGCATGTCTGATTCACTTCACTTCCGGCAGGTGAGTTGATTCAGAGTCGAATCACTTTCATAAATGGAATAAAGCCATGTGGCTTGGATATTCTTGGACCATGTTTTGGTGTGTACGTGAGTGTGATTGCTGGGTTCTGAGGAGGAAAGCACACCAGCGTTCTATTCAAACAGTCTAAACTCTGCATATGTGAGCAGCGCAATTAAAGTTGCATTCTTATAACTTATTATATGTCTGTGTGTGTGTGTGTGTATAGTCCTGATCACAGGAGCATTACCTTCAACCCGACCTTCTACAGCCAGCTGCGAGAAGCAAACCGTTGCTACTTAGCGATAACACCGCCGATCCCTGCATCCTGAGCACGCACGGTCTATGGCTCCTCCTCCTTCTCCTCCCTCAAACTCTGATGTCATAACCCCATCGACGCAGTGCACTTCCTCCGTATCAACCTGTCACTATTCTGTTCACTATTTTACCCATGAACTGTATAAACGATAGCAATCTCCAGTTTAGCTTCTTAAACTGTGAATAGCAGAAACTCAGAAAACTCTGGGGGAAAAAAAAATCATCGGAAAGCAACCCAGCGTCCATACAGTTTGTGGCGTCAGCATCGACGTCGTCCGTTTCATAAGTTTACATCCGGATCCTCGCACTAAATTACCCGTAATCCTTCATGTTTTCTGTGGAATACTCCTTTTCTGTGAAGACATTTTCGGTTCTTCCTTCATGCATGACTTTAGAGACGATTCGAGGTCGGACATGGTCTGGAGTCACGATTCTGCTCTTTCCGCTTGCTGTCACTTATACGATGCTCACCTGCTGTCTTTTTAGCGTTTTTTTTTTTTTTTTAAATATATATAATAGATGATCAAAAAGTGTTTGCTTGTTGATTACAACTGAGCGTATTTATCGATTATAAACATACATATGCATGATTAGCTGGTGTGGATGGATAAAGAATCCGAGCTTTGATGTCCATCTAGCAGCATTTTCACTATCAGAGTCGTCTGATAATAATATTAATCACGGACATAACCTTCATAACGTCCGCTCAGATTCCATGTCGATTAATGATATATACGCATCATGCATTGCAAAAAAAAATAGAAGGTGTTTTTTTTGTTTTTTTTTTAAAAATGTTTTGCTTTGTTTTGTTTTCATTGCATCTGCTTCTGGAGTACTTGGGCCCTGCGTTACTTCCAACATGTCCCTACTGTATTCTTACAACTCCTTTTGAATAATAATAATAATAATTATTATTATTATTATAAGAGCTATATAAACCATATATATGGGTTACAAGAGAATTTAGGAATAAAAGATTTTAATATAAATGTTGTATCTAAAAAAATGTTCATGTGATGTTTTATTTTTATTTGATAAAATGTATGAGTGCGAGGAAAGAAATGTATTTATATGAATTGTGAATGTGAGCACTTGGGGTTTCTCACTGTATCAATGACGTCCTTCATAATGTAGTCACATATAGACAAAGCCTGGGTTCATAATGGAGGATTAGATGCTCTAATACTTAAACTTAACATGTACTTTATTATACTGTCAATTGTAATAATTATTAGACACGACGTATGAAGATGGTTTCACGTCCACAATCCGTCAAAAGTTTGCTGACATCTTGGTTTTTTTTTCTTCCAGAGTTTATTACGTAATGATTGATTATCACTGACTCCAAATATGTCTCAAAGCTGAATATGAGATATATTGGGATAAAGAGGGCAATGCAAATCTGGCTCACACTTACCACTTCCTGAGAAACTCTCAAGTTACTTGGGGTGCGTTTCAATCAGTTCCTTAGTTCAGGAGTCAGGGAGCACTGATCAGGGAGGTGGCCATTTTAAGGGCTTCCTAATAACAAACCCCACAATGTTCCGCAAAAACCAGGAAGCATTGATGCTCACTATGTTCCCTTACTGGAAATGACGTCATGTTTTCTGAAGCCTCTCAGCTCTATAAAAAAGAACTGTCAGCCAACTTCGTTTACACATGTAAATAGTTTGTGACTGTTGTTGTAGCTCTCATACAATTACTTAAGTTAGCCATTTTTTAAAACTTTATTTGACGTTCTATATACGGTTTGTTTGAGTCTAGCAACTTTTAAGTGTTTAATACATATGAGAGCCACCGTTCTTTCCCTTTAATTCATCACCTATCTGTATACAACTAAATTAAAACTGAACAATACGGCTCCAAAGTTGTTTTTTTCCCCCCAAAATTCTCAAATTTGAGGTAAATTTTTACACCATACATTCTCAAGATGTCCTAAAGCATAATTCTATTCCTAACTTGGTTTTGATTTTCTCTTCAAATTAAACCTGGTTAGTATTTATTAAGTTAATCAATTAGACCTCAGACCTAGATTTTCACTCTCATCGATAAATACCTCTCCTACTAATTTTACTACACTTTACTACCGAAAAAAAGGTTCCCCAAGTGTTCTGTGGATTGTTAAGAGTTCTTCACTTCCTAAGGAGTTCCAAGAACCAAACTATACTTTTACACTTTGTATCTTCTATAACTTGATTGTGTATCCTTTGCGTGTGAAAGTGAACGTTGTGTTCCTTTAATTAGCTTTTAGAGGAAAGCTTTAACAGTATATCAGTGGTCCTTGAAGTACCTAAAAGGATTGTTTTTATTAAAGTTCTACTATATTCATGTTACTAGCTGCAAGATACATATTCAAGGTACAAATGATGTACCCGTCATGGTACCATACCTGGGATAAGAAAAAGTAGAACTTAGTACCTTTATTTCTGACAGTGTGTCATGTTTTACATAGAATCGTTAAGCGATTCCCAAAAGGGACAAAGTGAAAAACCCTTTAGTTCTTGATTGAGCCCTTTTCCGACAAATAATTAAATACTATTTTGACGTGCTTGGTGTCCCCAAACTTTTGATGGACAACATATAGTCTGACCAAAATGATCATGTCTCTCTGCATCACCTATAACTACAGATAAAAAAAACCCCTCCTAAAATCGTTACCCTAGAAACGTCACGTAAAAACCGCAACACTCAAAATCTTGCATTTAAAAGCTTCATGCTTCCGCCTCCGTCTTTAGCCACGGCTTTGTCTGTTTCTCCCACAGTCTTCTCGGGGATGGGACGTGTGTCAGATCTGCTGTTTGAGGTTTTTTTGTTAAATTGTTTTTATTATTTTTTAACATTTTTTTTTTTATAGTTTATAAGTTCAAAGTCTGTCATCACTGGAGTTCCTGAATAATGTTTAAAGACTATATGAAATGTTACCAGGCTTCCACAGAGTTGTGTTTAATACACATTTTTTAAAATTATGTTTGGTTTTTATTAGGTTAGCTGTTCGCTTGTGCTTGTGTTGAAGGGAATGATGGTCTGGTCGCATTTTAAAAAAAAAATCAACAAAGAAACAAAACAAAAAAAAATGCAAAATGTATGAATTCTGTCACTTTACTCAAAAGTAAATTTCAAACCTGCAGTCTGGTTCTGATATATAAATGCAATTGAGGTGTAATATAATGTACTGTACATCTAGTCTGTGGAGTGTCTTTCATATCGGGTGCCTTACTGTCAGAGTCACTGCCACTTGAGGCAAAAGATGAAAGTTTTTTCAGTTTTTCATCAGCAGAAATAATGGCTATATAGATATATAATAGAATATAGATGCACGGGAGTAAGGTGAAGTGCCTTGTATATACTTGCACATAGAGATTCTGCACGTTAGTTTTTTTCCTCGCAGGCCATAATGTGGGAAGTGCAATGCAGTTCTAACTTCGGCATTTATAAAACTGCATAAAGGTTGTAAAGCAATGCTGGTGTATTTTTTTTATTATTATTATGAACGGTTTAAGTTAAATCTCATGAAGAAACGTTTAAGTTTTTAAAAAGTGCTTGACTGTTTTTGCAGGTGAGCAGATGAAAAACCTTAATTTTCAAAGATTTCACAAAAAAAAAGTGTTCTTCAAAAGTTATTGGTTAAGTTAAAATTAAAATCGTCACTAAAACAGAAACCCTCTGTTCAAGGGTTCTACATTGAACCTTCAGGGATTTCCCCTGAGGTACATACATACAGTACAACAGAATCTTAAGGACACTATTTAAAGAAAATACACTGTTTGAGGGGATTGTAACTGTAAATGGTTCATTCCTATCTTACAAGTAAGTTTCATATAGAACCATAAAGTATTCTTTGGCTTGTCTGTCTGGGGAAAGCCTTAAAGTCTTTATGTAGAACTGTAAAACAGACGGTTTCCCCTAACAGAAAAGGTTCTGATCCTCCTTAGGATGCTCTGAACCATTAGGATGCAAAGAACTTTAGAAGACATTAGAACTGTTAAAGTGTGTAGCACATTCATGAAGCTTCTGTGAAGTTCTCCTTTATCATATTTGCGACCTTTTTGGGGTTTACAACTCCACCTTTAAGAAGTGAAGAACCTTTAATTGTCCAAAAGAACCTTTTTAACGAGTGTATGAACTGTATTGACTTCACTCGCAATCCGGTTGATTTGAATTTAAATATATATATAAATATACATAGGTTCTCTAAGGGTTCTTTAGATAGTTAAGGATTCTTGGTTTTCCAAATAGGATTTAATTTCATTTAAATCCTTTCTAAAAGAGAAATCCTCTTTTTTAGGATTCTACATACAGTAGAACCGTCAGAGGTTCCCTGTGAGGTATGGAACCTTAAGGATGCTTTTTTTTTTTTTCAAATGCAGTTTGAGATGCTTATAACTTTAAATTTTTAATTCTGATCTTATAAGATATTAGTTTGTCTTTGCTAGCACACTTCGGGAAAAAAAAGGTTTAATCTAGAACCATAAAGTTTTTTAATTTTTTTTATTTGTCCCTCTTGTAAAAGCCTTAAAGGTTTTACATAGAAAGTCAGAAGTCCCTTTAGGATGCTCTGAACTATAAAATATCCAAAGAACCCTCGAAGAACCTTTGTTTTCAAGAGTGTAGCACAGTCATGAAGCTTTGAAATGTCTTCTGTGGAGTTTACCTCTGTCAGTTTACCTTTTAAAAGTTATTACTTTGTGTTTATTAGTACATTTTAATCTAAATCTAAGTTTAATCTAGAACCCTATGCTGACAGCATCCCTTTAGGGCCATAAACTATACAAAGAACCCTTGAGGAACCATTTAGTACATTTATGAAGTGTCTTCTGTAACCTGTGATCTTGACTTTATATTTAGAACAAATAAAAAAAAAAGTCATAAATACCACATACCACATACAACCTTTTATATCACCTCACAAATCCATCAGCATTGCTTTCGGAATGAGTCATACAGTGCTTATAAATGTGTTACGAAGCCCTTCGTACCCTTCAAATAAAGTATTAGTGATGTTATCATATCTAGAATATAGTCAGGCGGGCCTGTGTGAATATACAGCATAGAAATAACAATAAGAATTAAGCTTACGCTCCAAAGGAATCATTTCCCAATTCAGTACCTAGTGATCTGTGCATGGCATGAAGCATCAGCCTTCCTGAGACTCCCATCCTTCTCCTTCACGTTCTCCCTGTGCTTGATGGTGTGTTTCTGCTGTATGTGCATCCAGTCAATAAATTTCTAAATCCAGTTCGATATTTATTTCCATTCAATTCTAGTCAATTCAGTTTCAGACCAGAGTCACTTAAATTATTGGACAGATTTGATATGGTCTAAAATGGCTCAGTGGTGGATCAGTGGCGGGGAAGGTGAGTTGGATCTGTTCAGCAAATGTTAATCTTCATGAATTCTTCATTCACAACTCCATACCTTTTTGCGCAGGTAATGATTTTTTAAAAATGACTTTTACAGATAAGTTGGTAGAAGTTCCATTGATTTGGTTGCCTTTCTAGATGTTGTGCAATCATTCATTAAGCTTCCACAACATTATTATTTCACCTAATGGTCAAAATGGGAACCAAGCTCTAACCCATTGAGAACGGATCATGCTGCCCCATGCTCAGGAGAAGAGCAGCAGACAGGACAGGATGGTTAATGACAGGGTTGCCAGAGTTGAGGTTTTTAACACCAGCTTGGGCTAGTTTAAAATAATTCTCTCTGGTTGTTTCATATAAAATAATTGGAATACAATCCAATACATCGAATACAGTGTGTCTATGATGTACAGAATCATTTCTATTGTAAAATCTATTGCAAAGATTGGGAGTAGGGAAAATGGATTATGGAGTGGATAATGCGAGTATGTTAGAAATGCAAAGGCTGAGAAAAAAGAAAAATATGTATCTCTTTTCCAGTGCCTGAATTTTTTTGGGATGTCTTTTGTGTGGTTTTTGAGATGTAACTGGAAATTTAGCTGAAGCCTGACAAACACTGAAACCTGCTGTACAGAATGCAGTCTGACCAATGGTACATCTAAAACCAGTCAAAACCAGCTGCTAGACTGTGTCCTGGATGACTGTACTGTATGCTCCTTATAATCAGGTTACTCTAAAAATTCTCCAGATAGTAGCCTATAGAATAAATCAAGTGTGATAGCCTCTCAACTTCATTTTGTTTGAGGCTATGTTGTTATTAATGTCCTGCCCCACGAAAATCTATGATCATGAGCAGCTGCTGCTCAGTATGTAACCTCAAAGGCACCCAGGGTCAGGTTTTGGACAGACATGGACACAGACACAGGCTGCAAATCCCTTTTTAATTTCGACCAATCCTTAATCTGTGTCCAAAAAAAAAAACCACCCCCGTCTTTGGCGTGCCATGGTTGAGGTGAATTGTTATTGCGCCACTAGATGGTAGCACTAAGCTTCCGGAACCATCCATGGGCAGTGAAATCATTCCCAAGTCAGTCAGCACAAATCTCTAGATCTAATCATGCAACCAGATTCAATTCAAGAAAATATCAATCCAGAGATTCAGAGTCACTGCAGCCTGCCAGTTCGCCATTCTGACCTCTTTAGCCTGAGGGACACACATGAGCCGAGCATGAACCTAACAGATTGCTGCAAATCAGAATCTATTCAGCGTTAATTGAGAATCTCTATTTTGGGCGCTTCAGTTAAGCCTTGGAAACATGGAGGAAAATGTCTCCACAGAGATTGTGTCAGTGCTTAGCTTCCTTATTTTTATCGTGGTGACCCTTCCTGTGGGGAAATTTTGACATTGTCTACTTCATACAGTATATTTCAGAGCTGAATTTTTTTTTTGTATATATGTCAATGACAAGTAACGTTAGCAAGCAGTTTTTAGGAAAATAATTGACACGAACAGCATTTTATGATCAAGATTTTTTAAAAAGTAAATAACGACAACTCTAGTTTAAAAAAAATCTGTTTATAGTTTTGATGCGAAACAAGTTCCTGTGATCACTTATGTTATACAGTTACAGAATTTCCTCATAACCGGGAAATGTCAGAATATCCTGAAGACTTCTCTGTAGTGGGAAACATACTGACTGTAACTGGAAACTCCTTCCATAAATGTTAAATAAAAGGCTCCTCGCAGAAAATTTTAACATATTATCATGTTTTTTTCCCTTTTTTTTATTAAAAAAAAAAATCCTTTTAACTTTAGGTTATTCTGGCACATCTGCCATTAAATCCCTGTGAATCGCTACTGAATCAGACAAACAAAAGATATTTATTTTTGATATTCCATCAAAAATATATTCAAAAGCACCTTCTTATCTCCACAAGCAACACTGTAAAAACATCACCTTTCCAGGAAATTTCCTGAATGTTACTTTTCTAACATAAACCTCACCTTTTTAGAACTTACACATACATGAGGACCTTCCTGAAAACTCTGAAGATGTTCTCCATTACCTCTGTGCAACTGCTTGATCAACTCCTAGCCACTTTCTCATAATGATAATAATAATAATAATAATAATAATAATATGAGGAAGAAGAAAAGTCAATCTGAGTGTGTTCTCTCTCCGTACAAATTTTTTTTCTCCCGCTTTTCAAAGACAACCTTAGGTTCACCTTGTCCTACTTCGTAAGTTCCTGCACCTAGAGCTCAGTAACTATTTAATTTCTGTTTTACATATGGATCTACAAGCATGGAAGGAAGGAGAAACCTCTGGGATGTATATGTGGCCAATCAGATTTAATGGAGAATGGGGAGGTTAGGGGTCGGCTCTGGATAAATATAGAAGCTGTGTCGCTTTGTTACAAATCGATGCCAATCAGCCATGTAAGCTGTGGCTGTTGACCACATCTGTTGCCTGGCACCCGTGTTCTGTAGGGGTTTATATGCTATTCATTAGCGCTCTCTAGCCATTACTCCAACTCCTGTTTCCCTGAAGAAAGTGGGTGACGTGTGTAGGTGTAGCGATGTGGATGTTCACCCCCACACATGAACTCCAGAAGAAATCGAGGCAGTCGCTTCGATTTGGTGTGTGTGGAATTGATTAGTCTCACATAGCTGTCATGGATCTGGGAAAATTGTCATGGCATTTGACCTCGAGGGAAGCGACGACTTCCTCCTGATTGGAATTTTGCACAGCAGCATGGGTAAAGTGTTTGTCAAGAGGGATTTCACAGAGAAGAAAGGAAAAGATAAAGACAATTAAAATGGCTGCTTCAAATAGATTCTTAGACTTCAAATAGATTCTTTAACCCTTTCGTACATACTGTAGCATGCACATAGCATCAGTTTAAGGTTGATTGTGGTTGTGTGTACTGAACCAGACTGAGAGGTTAAACTCTCAGGAAACCTTTGCACGTGTTTTGAGTTAATTTGAGTTGATTAGAGCTCTTCTCAGGTCGACATTTCTGTATTATAAATTCTTTATTCGAATGTTTTGAGATACTGGAGCTTTTATATCCATGAGCCGTAAGCCCTACATATATATATATATATATATATATATATATATATATATATATATATATATGTATGTATGTATGTATGTGTATATATATATGTATATTTATATATATGTATATATGAAACTTCCACTTTCAAAAATGTATGTGTGTATGAATGTATGAAAACCATTTTCAAAAATGTATGTGTAGCCTTTGTCTAGCTCAATGTGCAAGACTAATCTTTACTGAAGTAAGAATTAAAATGTTTCACTGTGCTTCAAAATAAGTTTTGATTATTTTTCAATATAAAATTTAACACAATTTGAACAAAATACAATTTTTAGGATTTTTATAGGATTTAAAAAAGTTTTTCAGAAGCTATTTTTAAGGAAAGTACGTGTTTGTTTCCATGTAGTTGTGTTTTATAGGTTTCTAAAGGAACTCGAGATATATATGATAACAACACATAAGTTGTCACAAAATCTGAAACAAGCTTTTCAGTAATATATGACATGACATGATTGTAAAGTGGGCAGAGCTTCTAGCCTCCATTAATGTTGCTAAGTTTTAGATAACGTGGTGTACATATACAGTACAACTGACCTTTTTGTGTTGAGTTTTGACATTTCTTATTGCTACATTTTAAGAGCTATGTTAGAGATGCAATTGATACAAAAAATCTGAAATATTAAAATATTGTTTCTACCTGTAGTGCTTTGCCTTAAGGGCACTATCGTCAGAGAGAAAATTCTCACTGTAGGAGCCGTACAGAAATCATGAGTGTGATGAATGGAGCTTCTAGGGTGCCATATTTTTTGTAGCAACCAAGGGCCACATTTGAGCAGGCACATAATTATGGCCAATGCCTTATACATATAAATCTTTTGTATCAGTTTTATGATGCTGCACATGAGTAATAGCAGAGACGGGATCACGATGGCAAAAGGAAACAAAGATTTAATTATCTGTAATCAACCTTGGGCCACCTTGTTTCTCAGTTTTCCATCTTTCTCTGCTTCTGTTTCATTTATCTACAGGCAGAAATTACTCCACAGAGATGTATATATATATATTTTTTCAAGTTCATGGTATAGCTTTATTTTGACTCGCACACACTTTTCTGAACATGTAAAAATTAATGTGTAATGGCTGTAGCCTGGAATGTCATAAAATATCCTGCTGTTTGCTGTTCCAGTAGAACAGAAGGACAATGGATGCAGGACGACGAGGACGACGTTGACCTTGGAGGTTGATAAATAGTGCCACGTTTTAGAAATCAATGATAATCATGCCATAGTGACAGGTACCGTATTGCAGCATGGAGAAATGGACTATAGACTTGTAGTATGTTGTAATACTGTAGGCACACTGTTTCATGGGTTACTGCAATATAATGGCATTAAAATGATATATAGTATTTGGTTGGATAATAAGTATAACTTAATATAAATGATTATTTAAAAAAAATTATCATGCTAGCCACGCTATAAATACACATTAAAAGGAATCTTTATTTTCTACCACAAAGATGTTTCCAGATAACGTAAAAATTTGCTGTGGGGTTTTAAGTGCTTTGTGGAATCAATAAAAATGGTTAAACATCCATCAAACAGTAAAAAAATAAAAGTGCTTATATTAAAAGCAATATCGCACTCACAAAGGCTTGGTTATACTGAATCACAGCCCTGCCGATATCCAGTATACCTGCACTCTTTGTGCGATATTGCTTAAACAATGAAGATACAGTACCTCTGGTTCTATGACAGTGAGTACAGATAGTCGTTTTAAGTTAGCATGTTACAGTAGGTTTTCAGAACACTAGAGTTCAAGGAACTTTTCATTTTTAGCAAGAGTTCCTCCAAAATGTCAAAATGCTTAGGAAAAGCTTGATTTAAATAAATAAATAATAAATCTCTATGCAAAAACAAACAAACAAACTAACAAACAAAAAACAGAACCGTGAAGCAGGTAGCTAGCTAGCCAGGTGAACACTCTTAAAAAAGCAGGACTAAGATAGAATCTTTTATTTATATATATATATATATATATATATATATATATATATATATATATATATATATATATATATATATATATATATAGTGTGTGAGAGAGAGAGCGAGAGAGAGGTTTTAGATGTAACCTTTTGTAAGACTTTTTCTAAAAATGTTGTAAGAACTCCATTTCATTTTTAAGTAACTAAGTAAGTGAGTAGTAAAGCTTTATTTATGCACTTTTTTAAACAATGTTTACAGAAGACTTATACATACATGCATATGACAGTAGATACGAGGAAATAAAATCAGAAATAAAAGACAAATAAAATCAAGTATGGAAATGGAATGGTTTGAAGAAAGGCCCCAGTGAACAAATGCGCTTTGAGTTGAAAAGGTATCGAACTGAAGGATGGTAAAGATTTCCTCGCTTTGAGCCCTGTCTACTGCTCTTACAATCGATTTTGCTCTGATCGTGTGGCTTTCAAGCCCGCGATCACATCACATTTCTGGCAAACCTCAAGCAAGCTCTGACCCTGTAGCTCTTTCAGTCAGTATTCAGTAACTCTTGTCAAAAAAAAAAAAAAAAAAAGCTAAACATTGCCACCTTTTCATTGGACTTTTTCAGATATCGCTCTGTTTGAGCTGCTGCCACAGCAATTGATTATTGACCTGAACTCGAAGGCTAATCAATACAGCGAAATGTCAGGTGGCTAATGTCAGGGGGCTACAATTCAGCTGCTGAAATGTGTAGCTAAAATGGTCAATAAATAATGGCCTTCCTGCTTTGATGGACAAGTTGAAGGACATTTTCTGTTTTCTTTTATTCAGACTGAGTGCTGCTCTATGTTAATGTTGGCCCAGCGGGGTCTTACACACACACACACAACATGCTCTGGATTGTGTTAGCTAACTGATGAAAAGGTAATGTTAAAAACAAAAAACCTCTATTATGTGCAGTTGCATCGTGACCCAGCTGTATTTCTTCCTCTCTTTTTTTCTGGGGTTCTAGCTTTTTCAGTTCTTTTACCTGTCTAGATAAAATATCTTTCAGAACAACCTATGTTCCATATTCCAGAAAAATAACTTAAAACATTAATACAAATTTACAAAATCAGCCTGTTTCATTCCACTTTCATTTACCATCCATCCATCTTCTGTACCGCTTATCCTACACTGGGTCACAGGGGAGCCTGGAGCCTATCCCAGGGGACTCCGGGCACTAGGCAGGGGACATCCTGGACAGGGTGCCAACTCATCACAGGGCACAATCGCACACACTTTCAGACAACACAGACAATTTGGAAATGCCAATCAGCCTACAGTGCAGGTGTTTTGACTGGAAACCAGACTGAGGAAACCAGAGTACTCGGATGAAACCCCTGAGGCACGGGGAGAACATGCAAGCTTCACGGACATAGGGAAGAAGTGGGATTCGAACCCCCAACCCCTTGAGGTGCGAGGCAAACCACTAAGCCACCATGTCCCCCACTCCACATTACCTTGAAACATAATAATAATAATAATAATAAAGCAATGAGATTACTTCAAATACTTCAAACATATTCATTTTCCATTAATATGTGAATCTAATGCTTCAAACAAATTTCACTGTCTGGGGATTAATAAAGTATTATTTTATCTTCTTATATGAAACATAATTTTCCATATCTTGTCCATCATAAAAATACCTGAAATGAATGGTTAAACACATTTTTTGGACAGTTTGGAAATTATTATATATTATATACATTAAATTTATCCCAGAATGACTGACGTGTTGAAAGTCATCATTTCTATGTGTAGTGTCTTGCCCTTAGACATAACATGCGCATAAGTTTGGACTTTCAGATATATGATTTTCCTCCATCAGTAAAATTTGCAGTGTTTGATGCTACTCTTGAGATTACTTCATCTCAATGAAGCCGAATCAAAAGCTTGCCTTCTGTTCCCCTTTCAGATCACTTCAAATTCACAGACTAACGTCATTTTCTCTCCACCATAAACATTTCCCTTTGCCTCTAGAGGAATTTTGTGCTTCCACTAGAAAGCTCAATTTCTCGCCGTAAAACCTAATATCTGTGTACTTTTCCACGTACCTACAGTTTCCCACTTGGGCATTGTTATTATATAATCAGCCGAGTTCATAATCTGTCCAGTGCTGTAATTCAGGCCTACAGAAACAGAATTTATTCCTACCACAGAGGATCGTAACGCAAACGATATGATGTTTTTAGCCTTTCGGTATTGTAATTTTGCTTAATCAGATGTAAAATGTAGAGTTGAGTGCAAATGTTTGTATGCCCTAACAAATATGGAAATTTAATGTGAGACACTGAATGTGAGTTTTGTTTTTACCATAGGTGTGTACTTTTAAGAGTAGGTTTAACTGGCCATACTTATACTCTTACTCAAGTTCATTTTTAATCTTTGCTACATTCAGTGTTGTTCCTCCGTTACTGTTAAATGTTAAAGAATATATGTAGTTTTACTAATTAGTTTATATCATGTATAACAAGGCCACGAGGCTCGCGACACGCTGCAGTTGTCTGAATACAGACACAACAAACGCTCACTTTTTTTAGCGGCTCAGTCCTGGAAGATAATTTACTGAAAAGGGGGAAGAAGCGAGCATGTTGATGGAGGCAGGACACACACACTCACACACACACACACACACACACGCTGACAAGTTTGTGTTTTAACATGTTGTGAAAATAAAGACTGTTGGGAGAATGTTTTTTTTTTGGGGTGGGGGGGGGGGAATGGGATGAGATTTTGTGTTGCTTCAGGTCCTTCCACAGCATGTCTATTGGATTAAGGTCAGGACTTTGACTTGGTCATTCCAAAATATTAACTTTATTCTGCTTTAACCATTCTTTAGTAGAACAACTTGTGTGCTTGTGTTGTCTTGCTACATGACCCACTTTCTCTTGAGATTCAGTTCATAAACAGATGTCCGGACATTTACCTTTAGAATTAGCTGGTATAATTCAGAATTTATTATTCCATCAATGATGGCGAGCCGTCTTGACCCAGATGCAGCAAAACAGGCCCAAACCATGATACTACCACCACCATGTTTCACAGATGGGATAAGGTTCTTATGCTGGAATGCAGTCTTTTCTTTCTCCAATCATAACGCTTCTTATTTAATCCAAAAAGTTTTATTTTGGTCTCATATCTCCACAAAACATTTTTCCACTAGCCAAATATTCACATGATCTTTAGCAAACTGCAGACAAGCAGCAATGTTCTTTTTAGAGAGCAGTGGTTTTCTCCTTGCAACCCTGCCTTGCACACACATTGTTGCTTAGTGTTCTCCTGATGATGGACTCATGAACATTAACATTAGATAATGTGAGACAGGCCTTTAGATGCTTGGAAGTTACCCTGGATTCCTTTGTGATCTCTTGGACTATTACACCTCTTGCTCATGAAGTGATCTTTGTTGGTCTCCACTCCTGGGGAGAGTAACAATGGTCTTGAATTTCCTCCATTTGTACACAATCTGTCTGACTCTGGATCGGTGTAATCCAAACTCCTTAGAAACAGTTTTGTGACCTTTTCCATCCTCATGAGCATCAACAACTTTTTTTCTGAGGTCCTCGGAAATCTCCTTTGTTCATGCTGTGATACACTTCCACAAACATTTGTTGTGAAGATCAGATTTTGATAGATCCCTGAAAACTTTTTTTTGTAGATAAACTGTGAAATAGAGATACACATGTCATTGTTATTGATCTGTAACTGATGTTGGAAATAATACGCTTTGATATCGTCCATCAAAAAAAACCCCCAACATATCAGTGTGGAAGTGTTGCTGAAATCGCTCAGCGTCAGGCATTTCTAAATAAAACCCTGCCTAAATAGTTCACAAATGTAATTCAGTGAAAAATCTAGAAGTGTGTGCTCCTTGAGCTAGTCTACACATCAACATTAATTTCCCATTAATATTTAGTCCCCCCCCCACCCATCACCCCCCTCCCCCTTATCAACAAGATCGCCTCACAAGGCAAAATGCTGTCAAAACATTTAGATTGCCAGGAAGCCCATCCAAAATTTTGATTGAAAGTTTCCTCCCATCTCTGGTTTTCTATTTATTTTTTAATAGTCTAAGAACACTGGCAATTTCAGCCTGATTGGCTTTATCATACGCTGCGGCAATTCTATTTGGAAGCCCTCGAAATCAATTATTTATTCGCTCGTTATATGTGACAGCACATTGTGCCTAATGACGAATCTGTCTCTCTTGTTATGGAGGCGTTTCAATAGCAGCCTGACAACAAAGACGTCTGCGGGACTGAAAGCCTTAGTTACTCCGAACACAAAGACACTGTACACCGTACAGACGATGATAAAGTCACAGTGTCACTGCAGCAATGTTTTCAGATGGGAAAATAATTTTTTTACTATTGATGCAATATCTACAGTATTTATCTACGTCCAGTGATTTAAAATGCAGAGAGAACAGCTACTTGCAGTATAGTGATGTATAGATGATGATATTAGACAGTGTATTGAACATTTGCAGACTAAACTGTAGCTGAATCAATATTTTAGAACTTAAATCAGTGCCGTTCTTCACTAGAATCAGGGACGGATAGACAAATATTCAATATTATTTTGTGTTCAGTCACAGTTACTAAGAAAATAAGGTAAATGTTTTTTTAATCAAATGTTGCATAGCCCTATTTAGACATAAATTAAGCAGAATTTTACGGCGGGACTCGGACCCCGGAGGTGTGAGGCAAACGTGCTAACCACTAAGCCATCGTGCACCACACTAAAATGTTAATAATTAAACTTAATTATTAAGGTTTTTGTTTGTTTGTTTGTTTTGTTTTGTTTTTTTTACAGGAAAGTTCCATTAGCTAACATTGTGTATTTGTATATTACTTGGTTCTAAATGGATCTTTTACCAATATTCATGGTTAATTGGAAAAATTCGCAAGTATGTTTTGTCACGTAAATTTGATATATATTTGATATTTCATTATGTTATAGAGAGTGATCACAGTAAGGTCCCACATGACTCCAATTTACTAGCAAGAAAATAATAATTGTTTGCAAAGGAAATGAAGAAACAAAATTTAACTACGGTTTGTTCCCATCTCAAAGCACCACCCAGAAGAGAAAAACTGAAATTTACCACTTGTATATATGTAATTAGATATAATGCTTATTAAATGTGTTGAAAAGTTGTTCAGAACACAATATGAATGTAGATTAAGGTGGAGGCCTGAGCGTGGTCCTGATGATATAGCAAATGTAAATGAAATGTACATTTCTAGAGGCTCTATTTTTTAAATGGCATCAGATGGGAAGATAGGAATAAGCTTCCTAATTATCTTAATTGTTTTTATTCTATCTTTAAATGACAGACATTAGCTTCAATGAATGTAATACTTGCCCTTCATTCCTGTTAATTTACACCTGACTGGAGTTCAGTTGATTATTAAGATTTAGTAACATACTGTATGTGCATTTCATTAACATGTGAACAATCATTAATACACAATTATCAACTCATTTTCTGGGATTTTTAACATTACCTTTAATACTGAAGGTTATGTTCATATTCACTAAAATAATGTTAGTTAGTGTGAAATATTACTTTAAAAAAAGACAACATTTTCAATTAAAAAACAAAACAAACAAAAAAATGCTGCAGTTCACTTCTTCATCTTTCCAAAATCTCAGTAAGTTAGAGGGTCAGTTCAGTCCACCTCTCATCAACTATGGAATATTACTTGTTTAATTGCACATTATAGGAAGGGTAGAATGGTGGTTCATCTAGTTAAACTGTGAAAAAGGCTAGCAATTTACATTTTGTAACCTTTGATTGATGCAGTTAAAGACTTCATTATTATCTTTTATGGGTAATATATCTCATTGTCTGCTGGAATGAACTTTAATGGAGTGAAAGGTTTTGCACTATTTCAGGTATGATTGTAGGAAAATGCAGCTTTGAACAATTCTGCCTGAACAATGCTAATGCACAGCATTATGGAATTAGCAAGCATTTTGTGTAGTTAGGATCTGAGGGATTAATAAGCAAGCTGGGACTTACTGGGGAACTTTTATACATTACTTATGATGGGGCTAATTTTAACTTTGGAACAATGCACATTTTCTATTTTTTTCTAGTAGCTTTCTAGTTGATGTTTATTTAAATGTTAACCAAATATGCAAAAAAATTTCATAAATTAAATGATTAAATATGAACAATTATCTGAACTGGAAAGATTCCAATTGTACAAGAATTTCTAGGGTTTTTTTTTTTTTGAAAAGGGAAACAATAAATAAATAAATAAATAAATAAATAAATAACAGATGTTAAAAAAATATTTTAGTATCTATTCAAAATCTACAAAATAAAATAAACTGAAAGGTTATCTTCAGTAAGTAGGGTGGACAAAACAAAGAAACCTATTGGTTGCTAATGTTCTTTGGATAGTTGTTGAAATTTTTTATTTATTTTTAATTTTTTTGGATGGTCAGGGTTCCGAAAGGGTTCTTTGGTTAGTTAACAGTTGCAACTTAAAACCTCTGGGGGGGGGGGGGGGGGGATAACATCAATAACAACAGCATCAATAACAACAACATGACTACCATCACCACCACCACCACCACCACCACCAACAACAACAACAACAACAACAAAAGCACAAGTGTAAAAGTACCATAAGACATTTGTTTTTAAATTTTGAGTATCTATGCAAAACTTCAAATGAAACAAAAGTTAAATAAAATAAACTGAAAGTTTATCGTCAGTAAATAACAACAACCCTGTAGATTGCTATGGTTCTTAGTATGGTTGTTCATGTTTTTTTTTGTTGTTGTTGTTTGTTTTTGTTTCTTCATTTTTGAGGTTACAAAAGGTTCTTTGGATGGATAATGTTTGTAGCTTACAGACTTTTTTGTGTGTGGAAGCACATTAACATAATATCTATGTAAAACATACAAAATAAAATAAACAGAAAGTTTATCTGAAAAATGACAGACAAGAAAGAAACCTTATAGGTTGCTAGGGTTCTTTGGATGGTTAACGGTTGTAGATATTTGAGGGGAAAAAGAAAGCAAGTGTGAACACTTATTTTGAGTATCTTATGCAAAACTTAAATAAATAGTTGAATGTGGTCAAAAACACAATAGCTTGATTGATTGATTAGCACTAAAAAAGATGAAAACAATTTTGAGTGATCTAATAGTTAATACACGACTTGAGATACATTTCTCTAGGTGTATGTTACTATATTTTAACAATATGTATCTGTGAAAGTCAAACACTTTATCACTGACGGATTTTTCTTCATTAATCCACCAAAGTAATATTAACATGTATAAAGTTAATCATTTTAACCAACAATAAAAAGCACGAGAATTGCTTTTCTAATAAATGTGACTTAAATACAAACTACAAACCTTTCATCTTTGATTCGATGTTTAAGTGCAGTTAAATGGAATATCATCTTTGATGCTTGAGGCATGACCAGATTCTCAGCAGTGGCCGTGTGGCCATCAAGTAACACACCAGTGCACTGAAATTAAGCTGTTAAGCTGTCATGGTGGGAATAACACATTCCTGATGGGAATTTCGATATGCAGACAAATGGGATTCTCCTTCCTTGGGGAATCTATGAGCATAGTTTAAAACACACTTAATTTTTCTGAGTGGAGGGGGCGGGGCCACATAGAATGACAGGGCATACAATGGAGGTAAATCTCTTATAAATATTGACGTTTACTTTGGCAGTGTGCAGTTATTTCTGAAGAGTTTTGCGGTAAGACTGGACTGTTGTGACCTTAAAGATGTTTCGTAACTCATCTGAGGGAGTTTATCAGTATAATGATTGGGGTTTTTTCCTGTCATTTTTACTCCTGCCAATGGAGTCAATGGTTTTCTGTTTCTCCACTGTTATTGGATTTTCAATTATGCAACTTTTGTATTATATATGTTGTTTGTCTATTTGTGTTAACTTGTGAATCAATAAAAGTGTTAATTACAAAATTATGCAACTTTTGTGAAAAAACATCAATATCAGGTTTATACTGTAGTATTGTTCAGCCAGCAAGTCAAATTGTAACGAATGTCAAATATGTTTGCCATTTTACGTTTAATTAATTCATCAGCAAACTACGTACAGTATATAGTGCTAGTCATGTATTTGGCCAGCAAACTTGCATAGATTGAATGATGTTTTCAGGCAAAATGAAAAAGAAGTAGAGTTCATTTTCACATGTAAACATTACATTTACTTCATTTCCTCAATTAATAATTGGCTTTTTAATACTTATGTAGCAACTTTTTTTTATTTTCAAATTTGACTACATTTGAACATTTCCACTTTTAATTGAGTACGATTTTGATAAAGCTCATCTATACTTTCACTTAAGAATGATTTCTCACTTTTTCCACTCTTGCTTATTACTAAATTAAAAGTACTACTACTACTACTCAAGGGCTTAATATACAATACATACTAATAGCATAGTTTAATAAAAGAATGGAAATGCACCAAATTAACAGACGTGAAATAATGTATTATATATCATAATATACAGTAGGAGATTGGGGGTTGAGGGTTCGATTCCCGACTCCACCCCGTGTGCACAGAGATTGCATGTTCTCCTCATGCTTTGGGGGCTTCCTTTGGGTACTCCAGTTTCCTCCCCCAATCAAAAGACATGCATTGTAGGCTGATTGGCATGTATAAATTGTCAGTAGTGTGTGAATTGTGCCCTGCGATGGGTTGGCACCGCATCCCAGGTGTCCCCCGCCTTGTGCCCCAAGTCCCCTAGGATAGGCTCCAGGATAAGCGGTACAGAAAATGGATGGATGGATGGTTGAATGAATATCACAGATCATGGATATAACTATTTAAAATGTCTCTCTCAGTAAATGGTTATTGATCATGTCATGTCCAAATATGGATCAAGTAATGGCATATAACTGATATATTTCACTCTATTTATGATATACATGTGCATCCATTTTCAACTTAATAAAAATGACTCAAGACCAGTACGTGTTTACCCAAACTTAGCTTTGTCTAGTAATGTTTCAGATATTACTTGCTGTTACTGTATATTTAGTGATTTATTACTCAGTCATTACTGTGCTATAAATATAGTGCTGCTAAACATTTTTATGTTTAAAAAATGTTCCAATAAAATCTTGTGTGCTGGTTTTTTTATGTCCTCCATTGCTGCTCTGTTATGACCTTTTCACCCAGCTCTAACGATGCTCTTGTCAATAATTAGAGTGTTCAATATACTGTATCAGAGTGAAATAAATGACTCTTTCTGGTCTATGAAATAGTAATAAGAAAGTAATGGCTATCCTTGGGCACAAAACAATACAGTTGTGTTCCATACTTCTCTCTTTTCTGACGATGTATTGGAACAAAAGGGCTGTATGTCTTTACATGCTGCCAGAAGTCTCCCTGTTGGCTCACTACAGAACTTTTTTTTTTTTTTTTTTTTTTTTACATCTCTGATTTTTTCATAAAAGGGTTTCTGGGGGCTTGAATGTTAATTCTGAAGGTTTTTACACCTTTTTTTCTTCAGTATTACATGGTGCATAAGTAAGTAAGCCAGACTCTCTTTAATATTGTATAATCTTCAAAAATTTAAAAGCAGAATAGATGTTGGTGAAGTTATGAAATATTTTCAGCATTGTCACAGTGATTTTTTAATTTTTTAACAAAGAGGCACCAAACTTAGCAGCCCCGCTCACGCAGGGGCTGCAACCAAGGAAGCTGTTCCAGGCCCGGACCAGGCCAGAAACCCAGGGTTTAGTAGTCCAGTGATATGCAGAATAAATCCATTTGAAATGTGTCTATTTCATCAAACTACAATCGTGAAAAACATAGCATCGTTTGCACCTCATTTGAGAAGCAAATATTACCCCTATTTTGTAAAATGGTTTGCTCTGCTGCTTTTATTTTGCAATAAGAGTTTCCACACCCATTGAAACCTTTGATGCTAATTACATGCATACATACTGTTTACTTTCATCCATGAAATTTTTGTTAAGACATCACATAGGTCAGGTGCACAAAAAAGTAAAGAACAAAAATTATAGAAGTAATCAGCAAGTAATGTGGGGTGTGTGTGTGTGTTGGTGGTGGTGGTGGTGGTGGGGGGGGGGGGGGGTTAGGGTTAGGGGAGGGGGCTAATCCTTAGTGAAGGAGGAAAACCTGAAGCCAGTGCAACCATCAGCATTGTTCCCAATGTGATATACTAAATCTGAAGGCTGTTGCTTGGAGCTTCTGTTTAACATTTTATTCATGTTGCAAACTGATATTAAACATATGTTTGGTGTCAATATGTAAAAGCATTGCTGAGATATGCCCTCACTTCTTGTTTGACAACTTAGCCCTTAAATTCGTCTGCATGAGAAACAAATTTTTGTCTCAAAATGGCTGTCTTCCTGTTTGGCGAATCAAAAATGTATTACAGCAAGAACTGTCAGCAACTTCCAGGGAATAAGGAGAATAGGACTTCTTGGAGTCCTTCAAATCATTGTTGTTTACTCAATTCTTGTCACAAATAAGTCTCATGTCCGCATTCAAGTCAATTCGCAATTCAAAGCAGGCAAATCACAAGTCAAAACTACTCTTTAAATTGGGTGTTTATCACTTTCTAGACCAGGAGTGTCCAAATCAAAGGGCCGGTGTGCTTGATTGGAATGAAAACCTGCACCCACACTTTGCGGATAAGATTGGACCCCACTGTGTTAGACAAATATTATAACTCAGTGGCAATACAGTATCCGCTCATTATCACATGAGATACAGTGCATCCGGAAGGTATTCACAGCGCTTCACTTTTCCCACATTTTGTTATGTTACAGCCTTATTCCAAAATGGATTAAATTAATTATTTTCCTCAAAATTCTACAAACAATACCCCATAATGACAACGTTCTATATTTTTATCTTTCAATTGTGCTTTTGAGTATGATCACTTATGGAAAAAGGTCATTAGTCGTTTTTGACATGACAATATCAGTCCAATTTAGCTTTGCCTTGGGATTTGCTTTGTGAAACTTGAAATGCTGGACAAAAATTGAATTGTTGCTTTTGCATCTGATATTCCTGAACCACAGGTTCTACATGTTGCAACCCTTTTGTTGTCGTAAACAACATCATCTTTGTAGGCGAAAGCTACTATATTTGGAAGGATGGCATGTCTCTATATTAAGGGAATGAGCAGTCTTTCAACCGGTTGAGCATTGTCGTTGGAAATAAAGCTTGATGCTGATTTGCTGTTGGGTAAAATAATGGTTGATTCACTGCACACTAATTTTGAATAATTGGTCTTGAAGATGTATCAAGTCTTTCCAAGTCAAAGGGCTTGAGTCCAAATGGAGTCACAAGTCAGTGATGTCAAAGTCGAGTCTTTGATTATGTCAAGTCGAGTCAAAAGCCAGTGAATTTGTGACTTGAGTCCAAGTCATGTGACTCGAGTCAGCAACACTGTGACTTTACCATCAAATTTGTTCACACAACAAACCATTCTGCAATTGGAGAAGCAAGCTTTGTTCAGATTCATCTCATGATACTGTGAAATTTGTTGATGTGTACAAAATTTGTAAAAAAAAAAAAAAAAAAATTGGAATGAAAAAGTTGGAAAAAAATTCAAAATGGTGGAAAATCGAATATAGCAGAAATTAACATTATGGAAATAACATAATACAAAGAATCAGAGGGAAGTGGAATCATGTTTTTATGTTGTATTATGGAGTTATTAAGTGCTAGAGCGCTTAAGGGGTGTACTCCAAAATTGTTGTCATTATTTTAGTTAAGATAGTCTTGAAATTATTATGCTGATATTAAAATTAACTCAGATCCATTAAAATAATTGCCATGCTTTATTCTTATTGTACCAAAATCTTTGCTATAACTTCAGATAATGTTTGTTTCTCTTCGTGCAACACAAGAGAAGTTGGTTGTATATGCAAATTATCTTTTTTCCTCTCTCTAAGGTGTCATGGAAATTAGACAACACTCACAGACTCGTCCTCTGAAGGTAAAAAGGTTTATTACAGAAAGATGGTTAATACAGGATAGAATAAAGCAGGATAGGATAATGAGAGCGCTCTGAAGTCCTTGCCTACACCACTACTATATATATGAAATGCAGAGCATGACATAATTCTGTGTACTGATAAGAAGCAGTTTGAGGCAGTTCAAACAGGCTTTGTTTTAGGATCTTGGAAGATGTTTAGACGAACCTTGAACAGAAGAATATGTTTGTGTCTCTGTAAGCAGATAAACATTCTGTACTGAACTCAGTGATATGATATGGCCTCCTTAGGTGTTATCCTCTGATGAGAATGAAATAGAACAAGAACAAAACTATTACAAAGTAAAAATGAATAATTTTCCTCACAAAGGATATTGCTAGTAGCAGTCTAAATCAAATGCAGGCAAGGTCATCACCACAGGTGAATCCATGATTACTTATCCCTAAAGGGGTTTTGGAAAGTTAATGGTTTTAGCCTCATTAAAATATTCTACTTAAAAGCTTTTTTCTCAGAGGGAAGGAAGAAAGCCGTCTGTTGTAGGATTTGCATAGAACTATGGGTTCTCCCATAAGGGTGAACCCCTTGGTGTGCTAGAGAGGAACTTTTTTCTATCTTTCTAAAAGCTCAGCATAAACAGGTTAGGAACTGGAAATAGGAAGCAAAAAATTCAGAGTACCACAACTAGTTAACTTAAGTGTCACGTACCGTAGGTGGGGGCGGAGGCAGTCGCGGGTGACAGGAATCAAGGCAGAAATATCCAAAGGGGACAGACAAAGTTCGTGGTCGATAAACAGGCTAGGATCAGGCGATTGGTCAAACAAACAAAGGAGGCAAGGCAGAGCTCGAAGTCAGGGGCGGAAAAACTGGTCAAAAGGTAGCTTAGTCAATGTACGAGAAACGGCTTAGGAAATGACAGAGAAACAAGTCAACTGAACATTACTTCGCAAACTCTCCTCTCTTCCACAGTCTCTCTAATACTGTGGTGTGATTGTCCTTGTAATGGCTCGCAGGTGCGTGCTTAGAACTCTGGGGAGGGTGAGCGCATGCGTGAGCGGGAGGTGTCATTTGCAGTGGCCATGTTGGGAGTGAGTGTTGCCTCCTGGGAAATTGAGTCTTGGCAGGGCTGAGATATGACAGAAACCCCCCCCAAAGTGCTCACTCCAGGAGCCGAGGATCTCCTGGGCCTCCCCCGGGGTCGTGGACCTGGAAGATTAGGGTGAGTTGCATGAAAATCATTGATGAGCAGCGGATCTAGTATGTCCTGTCTCGGGACCCAACACTGCTCCTCCGGTCCATAGCCTACCCACTGAACCAAGTATTCAAGCTGGCCCCTCCTGCGCCTAGAATTTAGGATGTTCTCGACTAAGTAGGCCGGTTGGCCCTCAATTTCCATGGGAACCAGAGGGCTTTCGGCGGGCACCTCTGTGGCTAGAGGTCCGGTGACGACCGGCTTGAGACGGGACACGTGAAATGATGGGGCTACGCGGCTGTGTCGGGGTAACTCCAGACGATAGGTAACGTCGTTGATCTGTTTGCTGATCCTAAAGGGCCCAGTGTATCGTGGCGTGAGTTTTCTGCAGCCATGAGGCTGCTTTAAGTCTTTGGTTGATAACCAGACCCTATCGCCGAGTCGGTAGCGGGGATGCTCACTGCGGCGGCGGTCAGCAAGGTGTTTGTATGTGGCTGCTGTTTGACTCAGGCATTGGTGTGTGTCAGACCAGACCTGTTCACTTCTCCTGAACCACTGGTCTACAGCTGGAGATTCCGTGGGAGTCGCGTTCCACAGAAACAAAAGGGGCTGGTACCCAAGTACGCACTGAAATGGTGTGAGTTGCATGGCAGAGTGTCGGAGAGAGTTTTGAGCATACTCGGCCCACGGAAGAAATCTGCTCCAATCCTCGGGGTTGGAGACGCAGAACGTTCTGAGAAATCGGCCCAACTTCTGGTTGATCCGTTCTACCTGGCCGTTGGCTTGGGGGTGGTAGCCTGACGTGAGATTCACTGTGATTCCCATCTTCTCCATAAAACAGGACCATACTCTAGAGATGAATTGAGGTCCACGATCGCACACTATCTCCTCCGGAATGCCGAAGTACCGGTACACATATTGAAATAACATCTCCGCAGTCATAAATGCAGTTGGTAGATGGTGTAGGGGAATGAATCTCACCAACTTCAAGAATCGATCCACCGTGACCAGAATGGTTGTATTTCCCTGGGACCTGGGTAGGTCGGTTACAAAGTCGATCGATATGTGTGACCAGGGGCGTTCTGGTGTGGGTAGTGGCTTGAGTTTTCCAGCTGGAAGTCTCCGTGGTACCTTACTTCGTGCACATGAAGAACATGAGGCCACCACACGGTGTATGTCCCTCTCCATATTGGGCCACCAGTACTTCTCCCGTAGCAACTGATACGTGCGTTGGGCCCCTGGGTGCCCTGTACCTACTACCGTGTGGGCCCAGATAACGAGTTCTTGTTGGTGACATTCAGGAACGAAGAGTCTTCCCCGAGGGCAGTTCTCAGGCACTTGAGACGTGGGAACCTTGCCCAGAACTTGATCCAGCTCCCACTCTAGAGCTCCTATGATACATGAGGGGGGAATAATGTATTCCTCGTGGCTGTTCAAGACTTCCTTGTGGTCTAGACGAGACAGGGCGTCAGCCTTGGTGTTCTTGGACCCGGGACGGTACGATAGGGAGAACTGGAACCTGGTGAAGAACAGCGCCCATCGGGCTTGTCAAGATGATAACCTTTTAGCCTTACGTAGATATTTGAGGTTCTTGTGGTCCGTGAAGATGACAAAGGGGTGTGTGGCTCCCTCCAACCAGTGCCGCCATTCCTCGAGTGCTAGTTTGTTCTCGAGTTCTCGATTCCCCACGTCATAGTTTCTTTCAGCAGAGGATAATTTGCGTGAGAAAAAGGCCACCGGGTGGAGCTTGGGCCTTTCTCCAAAACATTGTGATAGAACGGCTCCTACACCTGTTTCGGAGGCGTCCACCTCCACAATGAACGGTTTGGATGGGTCTGGGTATTTAATGATGGGAGCAGTCGTGAAGGCCTTCTTGAGTTGATCGAATGCAGCCTGGGTAGCGTGGTTCCAGGACAGGCGTTTGGGTTTTCCCTTTAACAAAGACATCAGTGGATTTGCGATGAAACTAAAATTCCGAATAAATCTTCTATAAAAGTTAGCGAAGCCCAGAAATCTTTGGAGCTCCTTCACCATCACCGGTCTGGGCCATTCTACCACGGCTCGGACTTTGCTGTGATCCATAGTAATCCCCTATGGGCTGATGATATAACCCAAAAAGGAGATAGTGTCTCTGTGGAATTTACACTTCTCTGCTTTGATGTATTATTGGTGCTGGAGTAGTCGTTGCAAGACTTGGCGCACGTGATGAATGTGTTCCTCCTTGGAATTGGATTAAATCAGGATATCATCAATATACGTGATAACGTAACGCCCCAGCATTTCTCGTAGGACGTCGTTGATCAGACACTGGAAAACGGAGGGAGCATTAGAAAGTCCGTACGGCATGACCAGGTATTCATAGTGCCCGGAGTTGGTGCTGAACCCCATTTTCCATTCATCCCCTTCTCGAATCCGGACCAAGTTGTAAGCACTGCACAAATCTAGCTTAGTAAAAATGGTGGCAGTACGTAGCTGTTCTAAAGCGACGGGGACTAGTGGTAGAGGATAGCGATACCTGCTGCAACACTGGTTTAGGCCTCTATAATCTATGCACGGTCTCAAGCCCCCTCCCTTTTTCTCCACAAAAAAGAACCCGGCGGATGCTGGCGATGTGGAGGGTCGTATGTAACCCTGGATTAGGGCTTCCTGAATGTAATCCTCCATCGCACGCTGCTCCTTCTGTGTTAGGGGGTAGACCCTTCCTCGGGGTGGCGTAGCTCCCGGTAGCAAATCAATAGTGCAGTCATAGGGCCGATGAGGGGGTAAGCCACTCGCCTTTTTCTTACTAAATACCTCGCTGAGGTACCGGTACTCCATGGGAATGTGGATGGTTGTGGTACAGGTCGGACTTTCTATGGACGTGGTAGCTAACATGAGTACAGGTGCCCGAATACAATTCTTAATGCAATGAGGGGACCAGTGCGTGATCTCCTTCTGAGTCCAGGAAATGACTGGATTATGGTGCTCTAGCCAGGGAAGGCCCAGGACCACTGGGTGTCGGGTGGAAATCGTGACATAAAAAACGATACTCTCCTGATGAAGTGCACTGGTTTGGAGGGTGATTGGTTCGGTGCAGTGGGTGATGAGCCCCCTCCCGATGGGAGCCCCATCGATGGCTTGGATCCGGCGTGGAGTATGTAGCAGTCTCACGGGGATATTGTATTGCTGGACGGTGGACTGGTCAATGAAATTCCCCGCTGCTCCTGAGTCGATTAGCACCTCTAGAGTACAAGACAGGTTTGAGTATTCTAATACCACAGGCATGAAAAATGAGGATTGAGATGAGCTCCGGGTTTCTGAACCCACACTCACCTATGGCTGATGCTGCTTGGCCGCAGTGTTCTCTCTTGTGGCTCCGCGTGGTTTGAGAGGGCATTGTGGGATGAAATGCCCCTCCGCGCCGCAGTAGAAACATCGAAATTCTCTACGTCTTCTTTCTCTCTCCTCCTTACTAACCCTCGATCGACCTAGCTGCATAGGTTCAGCCAGAGGAGCTCGTACCGCCAGATTCCCCTCACTGTATGTTGGACGGCGACTTTGTAGCAGTCAGTCAAGACGGATGGGCAGGCTGATGAGCGAATCAAGGGTTAGTTGATCATCGCGACAGGCAAGTTCAGTCACGACGTCAGGATTTAATCCTCTGCGAAACATGGTTTTTAAAGCGGGTTGGTTCCATTCACTTCTAGCTGCTACAGTGCGAAATTCCAGCGCATAGTCCACCACGCAGTGTGTCCCTTGTTGCAGAGTTAACAGTTCCTCCCCAGTCTCCCTGTTGTCGGGAGAATGATCGAATACAATCCGGAATCACTCAGCTGATCATATGTAGCGATGATCAGCATGTCAGCTGATCATATGTAGCGATGGAACCATCTGCCTGCTCCCACTCAGCTGTGGCCCAGAGTAGTGCTCTTCCGGTTAACAACTCCATAAAATGGATGATCTTGCGATTTTCCGTCATGTCGGGGTATGTAGAAAAAAAACAAGGAGCATTGAAGGAGGAAGCCTTGGCAACGGGTCGGATCTCCGTCATATTTTTCCGGTGCCAGGGTGGGAGGAAGACGCGGAGACGCTGTAGCAGCGGCTGGCGCGGCCTGGTTTAGCTTAGCTACCTGTTCGTTCAGGTTGGCTATTTGTTGCATATGGCCGCTTAGAACCCGGCCATGGCTTTCAATGGCTTGTTGCACACACGGATCACCCGCTGCTTCCATTATAAACGGCGAAGTAATCTGTCACGTACCGTAGGTGGGGGTGGAGGCAGTCGCGGGTGACAGGAATCAAGGCAGAAATATCCAAAGGGGACAGACAAAGTTCGTGGTCGATAAACAGGCTAGGATCAGGCGATCGGTCAAACAAACAAAGGAGGCAAGGCAGAGCTCGAAGTCAGGGGCGGAAAAACTGGTCAAAAGGTAGCTTAGTCAATGTACGAGAAACGGCTTAGGAAATGACAGAGAAACAAGTCAACTGAACATCACTTCGCAAACTCTCCTCTCTTCCACAGTCTCTCTAATACTGTGGTGTGATTGTCCTTGTAATGGCTTGCAGGTGTGTGCTTAGAACTCTGGGGAGGGTGAGCGCATGCGTGAGCGGGTGGTGTCGTTTGCAGCGGCCATATTGGGAGTGAGTGTTGCCTCCTGGGAAATTGAGTCTTGGCAGGGCTGAGATATGACATTAAGACTATATAAAACACTTAAAAGGTTGAATCTACCCCTTAAAGCTTTCTTTATCTTGCTAGCACTGGTACTGTTATTAAACAATGGAAAATGTATAATCATTGATATGGTGAAATTTTGTATTAGGAGACATTTATGTGACGTATGAGAAAGAGAGAGAGACTTTGTGCTTTCTGGTTTCTCTCTATCATAACAAGCTGCAAAGAAAGAGAGGCTGGTGAGAGAAAGATTGTTTATAGTGACTGTAAGTGACAACATGAACTAACTTGTCTCACGTATAATGTACCTATAAATGCTTAAAAAGCATGATGTGTCATTCATTAATAAGCAAACAAACACAATCTTTGGCAAATTGATGTGGTATGAGAGGAATAACACAACACAAAGATGCTTTGATGTTTTGTCTTAAGTCTGTTCACTCTATATATACACTACACTGTACTATAAGCATCTATAGACGTTAGAACTGTGCTTTCTGACAGAAAGTATACTGAGACTGTCTGTAATGGTCAGGACAGATTTAGTCAGAAATCTCAGTTCTACAAGACAGCATGCTAGAAAATTCCTCTATGGTGGTGCGTGAGATCCCTGTTCCATTCCTCAGTGCTGAAAAGGCAAGGTGATTGATTTCCAGTCTCAAAACTCAAGCTTCCAAAGGCACCTCATCATCATCTATGTCAAATGAGAGCTGTGTATCAGGAGGATTTTCTGGGAATCGCTGCAAGTAAAGAAAAACCCAATGCAACACTCCATCTCTTAGCATGGGATGAAATTCTCTGAACATGTTTATTACATAATTTAAGCAAGCGGAAATGAAAAGATATTGTGTTCATTATAGTCTCATGAAGAAATATATATATATATATATATATATATATATATACATTGCTGTATATTGAGTGAGTCATTTCATATGATCATCAAATTGTTATTTTTCTTTGTGATGGATATTGTATTATGACATACTCTCACTGACTCATTGGGATGACTGTACAGCAGCTCGATATTTCACTGGAAGGAAGCCATTAAAGGAGCAGCTGGCATATCTTCATGAAAAAATAGATGGAAAAACAAAGACTGCTCTTTGCAGAAGTCCGGAACCTGTAAGGGGGGAATATGTGTGTGTGTGTGGGGGGGGGGGGGGGGGGGGGGTTGAAGTGCTATTAAGTTGAAATTATGAGATGTTCAATTAAAATAATTATATAATATATTAAAATAAGTAATTACGCTGAAAAGAAGATGTTAAGACACAATAATCAGATGTCTTGAAATAATAAGCTAAAAAAAGTGATATAAATTGAAATAATAAGACAATATCTTAAAATAACAAGTTATGTCAGAATAATGAGATATTAATTCAAAATAATTAGATAATATCTTGAAACAATGAGATATTCAGTTGAAATAACAAGATAATATCCTTAAATTACGTTACAATTAAGTCACAATAATGACATATTAAGTCAGAATAACAAGATATTTCGTAAAAAATAATGAGATAATATCTTCATGCAAAAAAAGTTATTAAGTTGAAATAGGATAAGTAGAAATAGTCAAATATTATCTTGAATCAATATAATATAAGATAAAGTACAAATAACAAGAATGTACACTGATATAATGAGTTATTATAATAAGATACATCAACATTATGAGATATTAAATATAAAAATATCTCAAAATAAGGAGATAATAATAATAATAATAAGTTATCAAGTCAAATTAAGATATAAAGTCAGAACCAAAAAAAACAACATCTTGACATTGAAATAAAGATATTCATTCAAAATAACATTATAAAACCTTTAAATGATGAGATATTAGGTGAAAAATTATGAGAAAATATCTTGAAATAATCAGTTATGTTGAAATAACAAGATCTTACATGAAAGCAACTACATAATGTCTTGAAGTTATTGAGTTGAAGTAATGACAGCGCTTTAACCTTTATCTTATAATTTCTCCTGAATAACTTGTTATTTAAAGAAATATCTCTTTTTTAAAATTAATTTAATAAATATTAGCTGAATCTTACTAAATATTAAGTGAAATAATGACATAAATACAGTAAGCCAAAAATAATAATATAGCATGTTTTTTTTTTTAACAACTTGTAGTTCAGGGCTTCTGTATCTCAGGCAATCAAAGTCTTACTGATTCTTGTTAGCATTGCTGATTGCATTGTTTTCACCTGTTATTAAAATTATGAGCAGTTTGCAAACTTTCTCTGTCATTGTTAAAATACAAACCTTGTCTATGTTTGTTGAGCATTCCCTCAGGTTTATATCCTAGGCTCAACCTCTGAATCCTGTCATTCTCATTGAAAATAGGAACTCCAATATTAAGAAATCCAAAATTAGTAGGCAGCCAGATTATCTAATTATGGTGCTAATAGCTTTTGAAGCTATTATATGGATGTGAAAGCTGGTGATTAAGCTCTATTCATTTTTAATGATTCAAGGATTTTTATTAACCTTTTTTGTTATATCAAATCAACAACTGCAGAAATGTGTCCAAACTGGACAACTTTGTTATATTTTTCCATTCTGCAATCTGATCTTCTGATTAAATGAACTGCAAGTCACAAAATGTTCTCATCCATAACAGCTTCAGCTCTTCTGAATGTGTGCTTTAAATGTTCTCTATAAGCAGGCAATAGATTCCACTTTCCTGTCACATGGAGGCACATTTTTATTTTCACTGTTTCAGTGTTAAACTCATTTGAGAGTCTGACTTTTGAATAATTCACAGCTCTAAGGGCCTGACTGAGCCAATTGCCCGTGGTAATTTGCTTCGATCTAATGAGACAATAGGAGTCAGACAGACAATCTGTTTATACAGTGACAGTCATTTTCATCACTTTCTTCTGTTTCCACTGTTCAGGGTCAAAGCCAGTGAAACTAATAATGTTGTACGATGCATTATGTAATGTAATCAGCAGCCATAATGTCATATTTATTATAGAAAAAAAATTACAAAAAAATATATGTGAAGGTGCATTTTAGCATGTTATGCCCTGAAATTACTGAACTCAATAAACATATACAAATAAATAAAAAAAAATTGATGGTGGTATACAAAACTAACAGGTCCTAAATGGGAAGTTACAGTAACATGTGAATTAAATGATTAAGGTATATATATAAAAAATTATCAAATGAAAATAAATGAATTGTGTAAAAAAGTGTAAAAATTACATGTGAAAATAAAATGAACAAATAATTTTTAAAAAATCATGAATTGTGCAAATGTCACATGTGAAAAAGTAATCATGCAAAAAACATGTAAAATACATGAAAACATCAAATAAATCATTTTGGGAAAAAACACAATCACATGAAAATGTGAAAAAATGTCATATATAAAACAAATGAATCATTTGTAAAAAAACAAAAAAAATCACTGCTGAAAAGAAAACAAATGATTCATGTGTAAACAAAGTCACATGTGAAAGTAAAATAATTGGTTGTAATAATGTGTAAAAGAAATCAGGAAATGCGTACAGAATGTAAATGAAACGTGTAAAAAAAATTATAAAATGTGTGAAAATCATGTGGAAAAATTAAATGTTCAAAAAATCATGTAGAATAAATGAAAATGCATGCAAAATAAATTCAGCATTTGTAAAAAATAAAAAAAAGTTAAAATAAAATAATCGTGTAAAAAGTCACATATAAAACAGTGAATCCTATGTAATAAAAATCACATGATTCATCACATGTAAAAGTTAAATCAATGACTCATGCTTAAAAAATAAAATATTAAATAAAAATACTCATGCAAAAGTAAAATAAATGAATCCTGTGTAAAAAAAAAAAAAAAAAAATCACATGAAAATAAGTTAATCATGTAAAAAAAAATCAGGAAATGTGTAATAATCACACACAAAAAAGAATTTATAAAAATTACATGAAAATGAAATAAACAAATCATGTGTAAAAATCATGAAATGTATGAAAATCACATGAAAAATTAATCGTACAAAAATCATATAAAATAAATGAAAACACATAAAATAAATAAATCACGTGAAAATAAAATTGTGTAAAAAAATGTCATATGTAAACATATGAAAGTCAAATCTGAAACTAAACAGATGATTCATGTGTAAACAAAATCACAAGACAAGTGGAAGAATCAGGTTAATGTGTAAAAACCACATGAAAAGTAAATGTGAAAAAATAAATGTGAAAATATTTATGTGAAAATAAAATGAATGAATCACGTGTAAAAAAGATCATATGTATAAAAATTCATCAAGCAAAATATCATGTAAAATAAATTAATCATGTGTAAAAAAAAATCACATCTGAAAATAAAACAAATGATTCACGTGTAAAAAAAACACGTGTGAAAGTTCAATAATTGTGTAGTAGTCACACTTGAAAATAAATCAGTTGTGTGTAAAAAAAATTATTATTATTATTAATAATAATAATAATAATAATAATAATAATAATAATAACGACATGTATAATAACATAACTTCTGTAATGGATGAAACATGACTGATACCATGACGCATACATTCACTCAGAAAACAATTCAGTTCTGTTACTCTGGAAGATCTTTTGAAAGAATAGCAACCTTAAAAATCTGTAGAAATGTGGCTTTGTTTCCTTAAAAAAAAAAACAATAACCATAAAAAACAGAGATAATAAAAAAGTTGCACTTTAGAAGAGTTTCAACAACAAAGCATCCTTAATGTCATCACGATTGCGTCTCAGTCTCAGGCACTATCACGTTTATAGCCACTGAAGTAAAATGTTTGCGATGCAGTGCCACTTTTATCTTCATGACTCAGTAATAAAAGGCTCAGAGAAACGTTGTGCCTCGGCAACAATGAAAAAATATGGTAAAAATCAAGGTTTTTGCTTATTTATGAAGCCATTTGATGGTTCCAAGGGACAAGAAAACAAGAAATGTTGGCACTTGTTCTTCATTTCAATTTGTAGCCGTACAAATTGAAATCATTGTGTTCCCCTGTTTGAAAAGTAAACATTTGGCTCAAAGACAGCCACTGTAAACTTTTCTTCTACACAAAAGTGTGCTCAGCTGTTAATAAGGAATGTTAATTACGGCAAGATATTCATTAAATTTGACACGAGCCAGTTGGAGTCTCGACCACGACATGTGCTCATTTACGTTTTTAATTAAAACACTGACCATTGTAATTAATAAATGAGGTGACAGGAAGTCAGTAAAAACAAGGGCTGTTTCGTCTGGGGTGAGATTTTGGAAGACTAAATATATATTCATGAAAGTGCTTTGCGTGTGTCCCCTTATCGAGCTTTTAAACACATGTGGTACTGTATTCTGTGTACGTCATGTTCTGAAAACATGACATATGATTCGGCTTCATAATGTTCTAACGAACGTTACTCGAACAACATTCCAAGTATCATTTGCACTCCAAAAACTAATAAAACACTGTAAATTATCCCAACAGTCACATGATTACTAATGACACCAATTACACAGTTGTGGGTGTGCTCTTATCAATGATGTCAAGGAAAATAATCAACAATAAAGCTTATATATACACCCACCACCATGCTTCAATGTATGGATGGTGTTTTCAGGGAGATAAACAGATATCCATCAGTGTTTTATTTATCTTATACCACAGAGATGTATCAATTAAAAAATATTAAAGAATAATGCCATACCTTTTATCCATTTGTAGTTACATATAAGGTTGTGGAATGTCCACAAGTCAATTCTCGTCATCACTTATGCTTTAGCAGCTATAAACAGTCATTAACATTTGGCAGCATTCTGTTATAGGAAAATAATGAACAGCATCAAGGACAATAAAAACAAAAAAAAGAATTTCCTATATGCACCCACCACCATGCTTCACTGTGGGGATGGTGTTCTCAGGGAGTTAAATAGTGTTTGATTTTAACAAATGCCCTGTAGTGTGTTATTTATCTTATACACCACAGAGATTGATCAACGATTGAATCATCAAAAAAATGTATTAAAAAAAGTAAGAATAATAGGTCCACATGTTAGTTTCTGTCATCACTTATGTTATAGCAGCTATAAACGTGTCATTAACACTACATTCATTCCTTCACCAGCCTTTCTTCTTTTGTTTTTTTGTTTTTTACTCTTTTTTTTTTTAACTCTTTAAGTTACTGTGAAACCACACAAGTGCAAAACGCTCCATCCAGAAGGATTAAAGGAGGAGCAGCGACTTAAAGGCTTTATCTCTGAACATAGTTTATCAGGCATTCAGAGAAGTGCAGTATGAAGGCTCTGTACCATTAATTACTAATAAAATAAAACTAGTAATAAACTTTTATAGTCAGTTCTACAGGAAACAGGCAGCCAGTGGAGCAATGGCAAAACTCATCTACTATGATCTTGTTTTGTAGTACTACTATTATCTTAATGTTTTTACTGCTGTTTATTGCACAGGTTGTCTTTGTAGGATGTCCTGTGAGCAATTATCCCCATATGAGAATCAAATATCCCAATCGGAACTCATAACGATGAGAAAATGAGACAGTTTTCACCTTGTGGAGACTTTTGGATCATTCCCATGAAGAAAAAAGTTGCTGAAATGACGGTTTCAGTGGTGTCAGTGGAACAAAAGAGGTGTATGTGAAGAAACAAAGGAATTTATTTGTATTTATATTGATGTGTGATAATTGTTGGCACAAGTTCAATATCAGTGCACAATATAATCATGGTTTTCTTTTATCCCTCAAATCAAAATGGGCCCACGATGCGATTTTTTAATAGTCCTTTGTGACTGTTGCCTCTCAGACATGATCCCCGCTGTAAACCACGTCACACTGTAGGATCTCAGTTGTCATTAATGTCAGACTGTATGACAGTCATGACACGAAAAACGAACACACGCAAGAAGACTCGTACGTAATGAGAGAAGCCACACTACAAGACTGTGCCTCAAGTCTTACGACACTGCCAGAATTTAATCGGAGGGAAAATTCAATTGCATTAATTTGATCGCCCGTTAATCGGCTGTCGGGGGAACACATGTCAAACTAGCGATCAAAGACTACATATTTTCGCCTAGGATTATAGAAATCTTTTAGGATTCTCAAAATTTGTCTCATGACCAATTTCGTGGCCGAAATCATACGCCGTGAACCCGACTTAAGATAACGGCTCTCCAAGGTGTTTGTAGTACAATTCATTCTGGATGAATCGAATAGAAGTAACAGGTCAGAAAGAGGTATGTTTCTCAAAATGAATGTGTAAATTGCCTCGTTTTTTAAACAAGTAAAAATGTTCTAATAGAATCATACTTTCATTTCAATTAAAAACAATATTATACCCAGCATTGTCTTTGTGATCAAGTATTCACCCTCAGGAACTGTAATGTTACAACCTGGAACATACCTAAACAAACAGCTCCTTGGTCTTCATGATGCTATCCAAACAAGTCTGTAACAAAGTTCATGAAAAAGATCAATCCAAATCCTATTTCGAGCTTGCTAAATGGCATAATGGACTCTCTGTAAATGTGTAGACAAAGGCTATCTTGTTTGATGAGACAAAAATTGAGTGAAGCATGGTGGTGGTAGCATGATGTTGAGAGTTAGCCCGGGCCTCTTGCTTGTTTAAAATAAATAAATAAATAAATAAATAAATATAAATATATATTGTAAGGGAAATAGCCCGGGGAAGGGCGGAGCACAGATACGCAGGAGACTGGTTGTAGTGATACAGTGATTAAGGTTTTATTTTTCTTACTCGGTGCTGTCTGCAGTGAGGAGGCGTGTGTGGGTGAGTGTGAGAGGTTCTGTGGGGGTGTGGCAGGCGTTGCGACGCTCTCGAGGGCGTGTCGGGATTCCCAGGAAGTGTGTGGGGGTTTCCCGTGCCGTCATCCACCGTCGTGTGTGATCTCACCAGCTGTCGTCTTCGTCCACACCCAAACCTTCGGGAAGAGAATGAGAGAGAGAGAGAGAGAGATTATAGAAATTATGTTGCCGTGTCTGAGGTCGGAATACCTTTACGCAGCAAAAGAACACACACGTGGTCTGTGAGTTAGTACTCTCTCTCGCACGGGCGGAAGAGCGTCCTCTTATACTCTTCCCCCGTCACCTGAGTGGTGGAATTCTCCCGACTGACTCCCCAGTTGCCGGCCGGTGTACTGTCGGCGGTTCCGCCCCACCGTGATGGTCCTTCCAACTGAAGGAATATATATATATATATATATATATATATATATATATATATATATATATATATATATATGTGTGTGTGTGTGTGTGTGTTTGTGTGTGTGTGTGTGTGTGTGTAAATCAAACCGTACTCGATACATTTGCAGAACTTTTCCAGCATTTTTGTTTTTAAGTTATGCAAGTCGGCTGCCAGTGTTCACCTAAGAGCTGACTCAAAGAGCAGTCTCATTATAAATGACGTATCACTAATGTAAATCATTCTGGTTTTGCAGAACATGCAGAACTCTCAGTCACCCACACCACTTCCTCTGCTTTCTTTCTACAGAAGAAAATGCTATTCTCTGTTTTATTCATGATGAACTTTTCCATCACCTGGAAATGGCTTTGACAATAACAATAAACACAGCCGTAAAAACCGTCCGAGTACTGTGCAATTTTTATTTGTCCATGAGTGATTTTCTGTAGCTACACAACCCACACAATCTCTCTACAGAATACATATGGAATATGGCATGATTATAATCGAACAGGGGATAGACCCCATAGGATGAAATAAAACACAGAGATATCATCGGGATAGTCTCTCAGTGAGAATTCCAACGCAGTGTGAGTTTTCTTCTGTGACCACGATTACACTTTTTTCTAGCTACTCAGAAACTTGTCTATCTTCCAGATCACTGTTGAAGTGTGTTTTGAAATGATCGTTTGTGTATACATGGGACAGTGGTGGCTTGACGGTTAAGACTCTGGGTTACTGATAGGAAGGTCAGGGGTTCAAGCCCCAGCCCTGCCAAGCTGTCACTATTGGGACCTTGAGCAAGGTCCTTAACCCTCTCTGCTCCAGGGGCGCTGTATCATGGCTGACCCTGTGCTCTGACCCCAACTTCCTGACATGCTGGGATATGCGAAGAAAAGATTTTCACTATGTATATGTGACCAATAAAGACTCATTATGATACATTGTTTCATACACAAAACCATTAGCGTTAATTCAAACACTTCAGACCTGGAGCTGTTATGCAACCAAATGTTATGCGAAAAAATCCCCAAAAAACAACCCTAGTCACATGTTATTTATTTCCTAATACTTGGTTTCGCCTCTTCTTGCCCTAATAACAGCACCAATCCCGTCAGGTAAGGATTTCACCAGTGTGAGTTCCTATTCCATTTTAGCTCGACTGGGTATGATTCAGCTTTTGGTGTTTCACCTGCGTTTCAAAATACTTCTGTTTTCTGAGAGCTGGTGTTTTTGCAGGTAAGTCGAATTGTCCCAGGTAGGGATGCATACATGCCGATATTCAAACATGTACTCTGTGATCTCATTCCAGCATCCAATACCACATGATGCTATGCGATGTAAGCCTTGTGTATGTTTTTGGAATCTTTAATAGAGAGTGTGAGGGCGGCTGGACAGAGTGCGCATATCAATATCAGCTTGTGTGGTCTTGCAAGCATGCAGAAAAAAGAATACTGCATATGAAAGCAATAGAACAGTTCAGTTCTGTGAGCACTGAGACACGGGTGCTTTCTTTGTCCTCACTCGCCAGGGTTTGAACTTGATTGCTAACAGAGAACTGCATCGACTTACATAAACGGACATGAATAAAACCTTACAAGATGCCCCTGATTGATAATACAAAGTAAGTTATTCATTTCACTAGCAGTATTATAAATATTATTATTGGTATTGACGAGTACCAGAAAACTCAGTCTGTAAAAAGCTACAGTATCACTGAATCTCTTAAATTTTTTAGAGTATCCATATCGGACCAATGATGCCAGCAGGAAATGAGTCAGAAGTGTTGAAAACTCAAAGAAGTAGTAGAGATTCTGGATAAATCAGGCAGAACCCGAGGAGAAACAGCAGTAGTGCATTCATCTAAATGAAAAATCTGTTGATAATGAGACATATTTTTCTTGTGTGTGTGTGACTTCCTTTTAAATATGATGTGTATATGCTGGTTTTTTTTGTGCCATGCCATTTTGAGAGATACAATACAAGTAGCATTCATTTCCAAATGATAGCCAATAAGAACAAAAGGAAATCTTAGTAACTCTCACAAATAGGGTGTATGACTAATGTGGTGTGTATTTTTATGTTTTGCTTGTGCAAACCATAATCACTGATACCACGCAGCGTGTTCTAGCTGAGCTCTTCTCTTTTTAAAGGCCTTGTTCATCTATTGTTCAGCACGGAGTGAATTTTCCGCATGCGAAAACACATTTGACCGGCACGCTTCAGATTCAAGAAAATCCAAACGCAAGGTCAGACCTGTTTGCAGATCGTGGCCACATCTCTACAAATATGATACTTTATTTAATAAAATAGCAGGCAAAAGCATAAAAAACGGTACAGTATAGTGAAGGTGGATTGTAAATGACAATATGTGCTGTTATGTAAGGGGGTGGGGGGGTAGACTTGTTGACCCAGGATTAAGAGTAAAATTAATCACAGTTTATAGGTCAGATCGACATGTAATGGTTCAAAGGTCTACTTAGTGAGGACATGACCTGGTTAAAGCACTTATTTTAACCTCTTAGACTTACACTAAGCCTCTGTAAATCTTTCTCAGTGTCTCAGGGTCTGGCATGGACCTTCGGCAAATTCTCTTTGTTGACCATGCATAACACACGGAAGATATGCAATAATAATAATAATAATAATAATAATAATAATAATAATAATAATAATACATCTTTTAGATTTCTAAACTGTTAGGATGGTGAACATTTTTTATGCAGGAAAAAAAAGTTGTCTTCTTGGACTCATTGTGAAACTGAGCTTATTATCCATATCACATATTGAGATGCTGTAAAGATTATGATGTTAGTGCGACACTTTTAGAGACATTGAGCACCAGGGAGAAAAGCAGGCATGCTGTGATTTCGATGAACCAGTCGAGAATCGGTTGTGTCAGGCGACAGTCTTTAACTAAATCATGCCAATGGCTTCCCTTGTGTAGCACAGAATAATTTATGTTATGTCACTGTAGCCTACTATTTTTGTCCCGGTTCTCTTGATGGCCCGATCCCCCATTTATTCCCAAGAGCGCTACGACTCTAACCCTCAAATCTGCGTAGCACTTAGAGCAAAGCCGTGATAAGAGACCTTTCAGCGATGTAAAATGGACGAATTTGTTCCTTCTGTGAAATGACTCATGGCTCCTCATTAATATCCTCGCTATGCTCTGAGGCATGATCCTAGAAGCACAGCAGACGCATAGATAACATATATTTCTTTATCTAATTGCTCGTGTATAATTTAGGTCATTTTCTAGCCAGGGGACATGAATCATAACACCGGGACTTTCACTAAGTCTTTAGCTTACAAAGTCAGCCTTTGCATATTACCTTTATTATGTACTGCATATACTGTCGCTTTAACACTTAGCCTAATACATAAAGATGGACTTTAGTGAAATACTGACTTTTGTATTTATAGTACTCATCTGAATGAGGGGTGTGTCTATACAGTATTCCGGTATGACCAGTACACAGTCTTAAAGAAATCTAAAATAGCTGTAGTGTAGTACATTAACGTATTGTATGAAATGATAATCATGTTACAGAAAAACATCTGTGCGTGAAATGGTATGTTCATGCCAGTAAAACGATGTAGCAAACAAGCTCCCAAGTAGTCTCTTGTGGGTGTGGCCTTCAAAGAGGTTTATAGGTACTGCTAAGAAATGGCAAATTGCTAAATGTATTTTGAGTAAGGAGTAAAACACTTGTGGGTGTGCTGTTATAGGAAAATAATCAACCCTAACAGCTGGAAATAGTCGTTCCCTCATCAGCCTTTCTTATTTTCTCTCTTGTTATTAATTAGACAAAAAAGAATTGCCATACTGTACACCTTATCATGTTACACAGAAACTGGACTTACAGCTTTACATCTGACTGTTACAAACTTTTCCAACTTTAACATAATGTGAACACAACATTGATTGGCTGGGAAATGCTTGATTCTTTTCGATTCTTTAGTCATTTGAACAGACATTCAACCGGTTCTTTGCAAATTTGTAACAATGGGTGCAACAGGTTATGACGGATAAGGTTAAAGTTTGGGGTGGATCTTTACTTGTATGTAATCAAATGAATCCAAGCACATCATCCTTGATCCTTCAAATTCATATTACTGAGTCTACGATTGCCCTGCTATCTTAATGTTCTTTATGTTAATGTCCTTGCTATTCCCCTGAAACTGCACTTCTGATGATGCTCCCATGCAGAAAAAAAATATCTGTGCAGAATGCAGATGCAAAAACATAAATAAAAAAGTTAGTTAATTGGAAAAATTGATAGATGACTGTGGTGCAGTTCTGTCCAGCCGGAAGTACACTTGACTTCCGTTTCCGACTTAACCCTGCAGTTTTTTTCGCAAACAGGAACATACATCAAAACAAAGACAATCCCACTGTCACCCAAATTCAGTCCCAACAACAAATAATGCTAGTTAGGTACATTAACTGTGAGCATAGCAAAGCCACTCGAATCATCCAACACCTCTGACAATCACCCATTAAATCTTATTAGCATAGCAGCAGTGCTGAGAATTATCTTCGCAGGCTAGCTGGCTAATACAGCAGAGCCGCTGCAATCTGTGCACTTTTGCTCAAATGACAGAAAGGTCTGCTGAATACATACGAACATACTATCTCGATTAAAAACCATGACGTTGGGTTGTACAAGAAGCGTAAATGACATTTTTCAGAATTCTCCACCTCTAATTTGAGCCTCTCTTGTACTTTGATGAATTGTTTCCAAGGGCAGAATTTGCGAATAAAGCACAGTGCTATCTTTTATTCGGTTGAAACTCTTTGCATAGTGTTTCGTGATGCAGCGAGCACTCATAGGAAAGGACACATTCATTATCTTTCCTGTGACACGTGAAGCATTGTGTAGCTTTCCCCCCATCTCTGTCCACAGAGACAGGTTTTGAACATATTACGCTCTTGTAAGTCATTTCAACTCTTAAAAGCAAAGGAATAGCAGCTTACAAAAGATGTGATTTAATACTGTGGATGGGATTTAATGGCTAATGTCATTTCAACCTGGCACCAAGCCTATTGTGTGGCGTGGATGCATGCTAAGGGAACATGTTCACTCAGAAAAGCAGCTTGTTCCTGGCAAACAGATGCCTGGGATTTGGTTCATGCACAAACTACTTTTTCATCCATTATTTTCTTTCTTTCATTCTTTTTTTTTCCTGGTGCATATCCCAGGTTATCCTCTAATATCCCAGCTTCCAACTGCTCTCTTCGATGTATATGAATCTCATTAAAAATGAACAAAACAGTTGTGTCTAAATGACATGTCTATGGAATCCTTGCCTATGAAAGCAAGCAGAGAATATTGCAAGAGTAGAGATTCTGAAAAACACTGTGTCCTGTCCTGAGGATTTGAGGATTATAGCATCAGGGCAATCGTGCTCACACGGACTGACGATCTTGATGATACGTCATCATTTCCACGATTTCAATTTTTTTTTTTTTTCAAGTCCAGTTCCTACCCAGAGAATGATAAAAATGTAATGAAATGAATGATTTGATCATGATTTGATGCTTGGCGCAAGGAAAATGGAGACATTTTAACATTACAGTGTTAGCTCTACATTTGCTCTACAGTATATGGAAGTGATTTTGGTCAAAAGCTCAACGAAACTGCAACGGTGAGCTGGATATGATTTATTAAATCAGTATACATTGCATGTAGACATCTGAAAGACGTCTGAAAAACATCTGATCATGTGGTCACACATCTGAGGATGTTAACATAGTCCACCACATGCCCTATTTATGCTGCATTCATGTTCTGCTGAATTTCATGTAAATAATGTGCACCATGGTTGCAAACTGCATGACTCAAGTACAGTAGTATAAAAACGATACAAAGATTAAGGTTAGGGTTAGGTGAAAAGACGTGTTAATGGAACATCTACATTTTCAGATCAACATTTTTAAAGATGACTTAAAAAAAAAAAAACCTAATTAATAGAAGACACATATTCAGGGGTAAAACCAACCCTTGTGAAAAATTCAGCTTGTTCTGACCCCAAGCTGGTCAAACTGGTAGAATATCTTTGCCACCTGGTGAGTGTTGAGAATTGGTGCCACTAATACTACATAGACAAGTTATTTCTAAGAAGATAACACCACACTAAGACAATTAGAGACTCTCAAACTGTATTAATCATGTCAACGAAGTAAGGAATAAGGAAGCTGGGAAATATCTAAGACAGTCTAGTAGTTTGACTTGCTCGGCCTGTATTTTGGCAACACGTCACTGGCCAGATCAAGCCGGATTTTTCATAATTTTCATATATATATATATATATATATATATATATATATATATATATATATATATATATATATATGAGCCAAAATCCACGCTAATAAAGACTATAAAATAAGGTGAACCATACAGGACCTCCCAAAATTAGACTCATATAATGTCATCTTTTTATCGGCCAAGTTTAAGGCTCTCAGTAATGAATGGCCATGAATCCATCCATCCATTTTCCATGCTACTCATCTTACACAGGGTCACACAGGGGCCATGAGTCTATCCCAGGGGACACCCTGGAAGGGGTGCCAACCCATCGCAGGGCACAATCACACACTGCAGACAATTCGGAAATGCCAATCAGCCTACAACGCACTGTCTTTGGACTGGGAGGAAACCGGAGTACTCAGAGGAAACCCCCACAGCAAGCGAACATGCAAGCTCTGCATGCAGGGCGGAGGCAGGATTCGAACCCCAACCCCACAGGTGCGAGGCAAACATGCTACCCACTAAGCACCCCATGAATCCGACTAAGCATTTTCTTCATTAACTGAAATCTTACTTACATTTATTTATTTTTTGGTTCAGTTATTTTTAACAGAGAAATTGCTTCATATTTGGGAGTCCACCTGTGGCGCAAGGCGCAATTTTGAAAATACTATTAAAGTAGCAAAAGATGAGTAGGATGAGATTTGGGATTAAACAGGAACAAATAGTACACTAGCTGATGGAAGGTAGTATAGTGACGTGGACATAATTAGTATAGTAGTATGCGGGGATGTGCAGAGCAGAGCAGAGCGCGCGCAGAGAGAGAGAGGAGAGAGAGAGAGAGAGAGAGGTGTGCCTGTGAGTTTCCCCACAGTTGCCTTCATGGAGCGGAAGCGCAGTGCCGGACTGATGTAGAGGAGAGATGACATGGTATGTTTGCGCCAGCTCCGACTTCTACATTTGCGCTCAGCCATCCATCGCTCCTCTCCTTCATCTCCTCCTTGTCCTTCTCTATCCTCTTCTCCACTTGTTCTGCTGCCAAAGCCGCGATCAGGACCTCCTTCATGCCTGAACGAGGACATCACCTTCCAAACGGACATCTCGTTTCCCCTGCTCGCCCCAGTGCTCCTGCGCTTACTTGACGTGAGTACGGACCAGTCCGACGTTTCCATCCATTCCTGTCTTTCCGTTTACACTACCGTAATAAACTGCTAGGCTGTGCCAATACTTGTAGCGTTTGGTTTTATTACACGTCTGCTTTCCGTGTCACTTCTTAACTGCAAAAGTACTGTACAAGCCGACATGTCGTAGCCTATTTGCAGCTTAACAGGTCGTTTTAATTCCGTTACTGAAATGAATTTCCTCGGTTTCCATCCCCTTCTTGGCAGGAGCACAGTGACAGTGTTTGTGTCACTGTAGGTCTGCATCATAACTCAACAGGTATCAGGTATCTACAAGTACTACAGGTTCTGCGCATTCATCCAAACATACACTTTTTTCATAGAATATTTTACATTTCCAACACATGGACAAAACAACCGCATAATAAAGCATACATCATAATATTGGCAAAATAAAATTCTTGTATAATGATATTGTATAACTGCGTTTATTTCACCAAAGTCCTTGTCTTAAATAACAGCATCTTTGTATAGAGTTCATTAATCAGGGAGTTTTAGTCACTGACTTTTCCAACCAGGTCAGTCTTTTTTCCCCTGTACTTCTGCTACATGCAGTAAATATACATAGAACAATGACAGTACAGTAAAATGACATTGAAAACATGAAACAGGGGCAACAAAGATAACAGCTTAGCTACTATACGCACTAAAGAGGAAAAATAGCTTCTTGAAACTGCAAACTGAATCATCGGATTAGCTAAAATGTTGGGGATGGTGTGGAAAAGTGTGCAAGCACACAGTCCTCCTTTTACTTTGACCTAGTCCCTAGATAGCCTTAGAAGTGTCCTTGCTTAAAAGACCTAAGAGGCTTCACATTATTACATAAGCGAGATCAAATTAAAAATATCTTCAGCCCTTATAATGGAATGTACGATGCAAAGCTTTCTGCGTGAGCACCAGTTATTTAAAATCAACCCTAAAAGTCGCAGGAAGATGATGAATGGTTCGTTTAGTCTTTGTGAGAAGATGAGCTGCTGCGTTCTGGACTAATTAGAGATGGACCCGAGCTCTTCGACTAAGTGCCGATGATTGCAGAAGTCCTGTCGTCGATGCATAAATGATTTCCTGAAAGGATAAGATATGTCTGATCTTAGTGGAAAAAAGACAGGACTGAGGACAGAATTTGAAGAAGGAATAGAAAAAGATGAAAGTCAAAGAAAGAAAGAGCCATTTGCAGTTTGAAAGAGTTCTGTTTTGCACCGGTCCAACTGTTTTCCATTTTTATCATAATGATCAGATAGCGATCTTCTCTTAGTATCCAAGCCGACGCGGACTATGTTCACGGTCCGTGTCGTGCCAGAAACACAACGCACCTCCATGACCATCATATATATCTGGAGATTTAATTGGAAAATAAATCAGTCCAGTCCAGTCTGACCCTGTGTTTCAGGATGTCATTAGCCCCAATAAGATAGTCAGTATCAGATGAGTACATCCATTCATACATTCTTCTTTGTTTATCTTTCTGGTAAGAACCCTTAAAGTTTTAATGTAGAACCCCACAAAGGAGTGTTTCCCTCTCAGAGAGGTTTCCATGTAGATCCCATTTGCAAAGCTCTCTTCAAAAAACTGTAGTCAAATCGAATCCAGTCCACTATTATCTGAAACTGTAATGGAAACACTATTTCTGTACCACCAGTCTGATTATGCTTCTTTTCTTTCCACTTTCAAAGGTGATGACTAATCTCGGGGAAGCTTATATTTGAAGGACCCTGTGTTGGAGTCACTATGGCAACGGGAGTAGCGGCATGGCTCCCTTTTGCACGGGCTGCTGCCATTGGCTGGATGCCAGTTGCCAACTGCCCCATGCCCGCCGCACCCAGGGATCACACTAAGAAACAGGACGAGCTGATCATCTTGAACGTCAGTGGGCGCCGTTTCCAGACCTGGAGGACCACGCTGGACCGTTACCCTGACACCCTGCTTGGCAGCACTGAGAAAGAATTCTTCTATAATGAGGAGACAAAGGAGTATTTCTTCGACCGTGATCCGGATGCCTTCCGCAGCGTGCTCAACTTTTATCGTACAGGTAAGCTCCACTATCCTCGACATGAGTGCATCTCGGCCTACGATGAGGAGCTCGCCTTCTTCGGGATCATCCCAGAGATCATCGGCGACTGTTGTTATGAAGAGTACAAGGACCGCAAACGGGAGAACGCTGAGCGCTTCATGGATGACCAGGAGGAAAACAAAGAAGGCAAGCTGCCTAATATGAACTTTCGTGAAACTATGTGGAGAGCCTTTGAGAACCCGCATACCAGCACCATGGCCCTGGTGTTCTACTATGTCACCGGCTTCTTCATCGCTGTTTCTGTTATCACCAATGTAGTAGAAACCGTCCCTTGTGGCTCGACACCAAGCCAGAAGGATGTACCATGCGGCGAACGCTACACTGTGGCTTTCTTCTGCATGGACACGGCATGTGTGATGATCTTCACAGTGGAGTACCTGCTTCGCCTTTTTGCCGCGCCTAGCCGCTACCGCTTCATGCGCTCGGTCATGAGTATCATCGATGTGGTGGCCATCTTGCCCTACTACATTGGCTTGGTCATGACTGACAATGAGGATGTGAGCGGCGCCTTTGTCACATTGCGTGTCTTCCGTGTTTTCCGCATCTTCAAGTTCTCGCGCCATTCGCAAGGCCTTCGCATCCTGGGATACACACTTAAGAGCTGTGCCTCTGAGCTCGGCTTCCTCCTGTTCTCCCTCACCATGGCCATCATCATCTTTGCCACGGTTATGTTCTACGCTGAGAAGGGATCAAGCTCGAGCAAGTTCACTAGCATTCCTGCGTCGTTCTGGTACACCATCGTCACAATGACCACGCTCGGGTAAGTGGAGCTAACAAACTAGCAAAAGATTTCCTTGATTCCAAAGAACTGGAGCATATTTGGGGTATATTTTGTACACTGGCTTTATATTATAGATCTCTCTCTTACTGGGTATCAGCACCACCAGTCTGGGAGGGAACTGTGAGAACCTACGAGTTCCTCATGGATAGTTTGTAGTTTCCTGAAACCTGTTTTAGACTGTCTAATTTTTACTTCTAATTATTACTTCTCATACTGTACAAGATCTCAAAACCTAAATCTTGACTGAATTCTACAACAGGCTGTGTGATAGCACACGTTCTGCTTATCAGATTAATAACTGAAGATCCTCTAACAATAGACCTGCGTTAAAAACACACTATGTTCTGCTTACATCATCAATCAGCGTGATATCCACTGCGACTATTGTATTTGTAGTGGTCCTGTGAAGTTTGAGTCATCCTATTGGTGGATTTTAGATGAGCATCACACTCTGAGACTGTAATTAAAAATTCGAAAACGGCCGAAACCTTTGCTTTCTAAGACTGCCAGTTTTAACTCACAGCCAAAGAATGCTTTTCAACATGCGATTTTTCAGCCCGTACAGGGTTTTGCAGAGTTTTTTTGTGATTATTGCGGCCAAAAATGCTTGATTTTGCTGCGGCTTTTTAATTTTTTTGCGGAAAACAGCTTGAATTGGCGAAATTGCAATCGCACTAAATTGTTTCAGATGCTCTTTCACAGTGATGTTTGTTGGTAAATGAGACCTTTTAGCTGTACTCTTGTTTGACTCACGTGAATCGAAGAGAGCTTTGGCTGACTGCGCGTTGTGACGACGTCACATGGCGCATCTCGGCCCGAATCTACACAGAATCTGCGGTAATTTATAAAAATTGCAAGCTTCTCAGAATATTGCGGTCAGTAATTAAACATTTTGATGTCTAATACTAACGTGTTGATTTATTTTCTATATCTGTAGTTCAGACAGTAGTGCTGGCTGCCAGACAAATCACAGGTTTATATTAATGTGCTTATTCTAATACATTATCACTTCTATAATAACAATTCATACACAGGGACTTGTATGGTAGACATTTCACATAATCTAAAAACAAACAAACCAACAGACAAAAAAGGCCTAACTACAGATATTCTGAAAGTTTCCGTAAGGAGATGGTTAACATTTTTGGAAGGAGTCTCCAGTGTCAGCACTGGAGACACTGCTAGCGCAAGCGATTACAGGAGCTCACTTGTTTTGTGGACAATCCACAACATTAAATTTAGCTATAAATGAATCAAATGACATAATCTTTTTTTTTTTTTTTTACATTTTAAAAGATGTTAGCATTACTATATTTCTGTGGTAGAAGAGGAATAAAGCACTTGCTGTTGTAGGAAAATAGGAAAACTTTTGGGCAGTAAGAGTACTGTAACTTTGCTTCCACCAGGATGCATCATGCTACCACTTTACTGATTATTTTCCTATAAAAGCACATCCTGAAGAGCTTTATTCCTTACTAAATTACTAATATTATCTACTTACACTTTTAAGCCAGGATGGCTTCTCACTGTTGACACCCAATGCTGCTCTCTACAGTACATTGCATGTCCATAAACATAGTTTGGATGATAACCAAACTAAGTAAATGGGGATTTATTCATCAGCAGGTGGTTGAGTTTAGGGTAAATGTGAACATATTGATGATCTGCATTCAGAACAAATTTGTCATGATTCTTTGCATGTACAGTAAAATCTCTTCTTTTGAGTTTAGAGCAGATATCACAGAACCCATATGATGTAATGCATTTGGTCATTCAATCTTATGTTTATACACAGAGTGGTTATTGTTATGTGACAGGAGCAAAAGTGGAAAATGGACCGAGGCCATAATGGCTATGAGTAAACAACAGCTGAAGCGAAGGCATACGCTGTGGCTTCACAAAGGCACAGTGGGTATGAGTAACTGTCAGAGTGACTAATAGTAGGTACAACTACATCTGCTAACAAATATAAACCTTCATCATGATATCTGCCATTTACTGTGGCGCGAGCAAACCGAATAAGGTCATAACCGCTGGAGGATACACAGTACAGGCTTTGCTGTGTGTATATGTTCTGCTTAGGTATAAGAACACTGAAGAGCCTTATAAGAGAAGTTTGATTTCAATTTATTGGGTGGTTATGACACAGGTTAATTCATCAGAACATTATGGGTTTGGAAGCAGGACTGAAAATTCTTCATCGGGTAAAGAGTAACGTCATATTAGCTGCTCGTGATATTGGATGTGTGGCTGAAATTTAATATCTGTCAATCGACACAATCCGATTACTCAGTAGACGAAGTGTTTCCTCAGAATACCAACCATGTTAAACTGAAAAGTTGTAACTAGGGCTGGGCAATGTGTCACAATATGCATTTCTGAAATATCATGGATATTGTGATATCCCTTTATATATATTTTTGTTTTTGTTTACATTTATTTGAATTCTTTTTATTCATTAATTTATTTAAAAGTGACTAAGCAGGAGATTTGATGTTGATTTTCTGAACTTAATCTTTAAAATTAAGTAAAAAATTGTGTAATGTTTTTCCTACTTTTCAGTGTCTTTTATTGGTAGTTTTAAATATAAAATAAATAAATAAAATGGATTCATGTAGGCATCTACAAAGCATGACAGACAGTTTTTTCCCCATGCAAACATAAAGTATATATTGTGATGCATATCATGTATCGAGAATTGTGATATGATAATTCTGTCATATCGTCCACCCGGAGCTGTAACCCTTTCACTCAACAAAGAAACAAACAAAAAAAAAACCCAGTAAAATCTGTAAAAATCTGGTTGTTTGTCATTTTGTGTAATTTGTACTTCGCTTAGCCAATGTGTGCATCATCTATCCACTTTTACAGTTTCCTCCCTTTTGTAGGAAAAAAAAAACGATGAGTAAATAATCCACCTTGTTCACGCTCATTACATGCAGCTTCTCAATCAGCTGATGACATGTTACGGATGTCTGAAAAAATATCAGCCCAAATCCAGGAGAGCAAATCCAGGGGGCGTGCCAAATTGCGCAGCCACCTGACATGACCGTCACTGATTGGCTACATGATTCTACAGTCTGGGCTAAAAAGAAGTCAGCCCTCTCTTCTTCATACCATTCGGTGTATTTTTCATAACGACCAATAGGATTAAGTGTTTCCCGTTTCAGCTGAAATGCTGCATATTGACTGATGGCAGCAACAAGTACAAAACAAGCGTACCGACTGGACCGACCTGGAAAATGATTTGAAACAGATCTGTTTTGCAGGAAACATCAAATTGACATTTCTGGAAATTATCTGTCTTGTTTTATCACAAAAGCTAAACCCTTGTCAAAGACCTATTTCCTCGGAGTCAAGGTATAACCCGAATGTAAAAAAAAATCTGTTTACTTGATGAAAGGTTTGAGATGAATGTCGTCCCGTTTATAATATGCCAGAGATGAGAATGATACAAGGTCATGTTTTTGATGATTGGGAGAAAATAAAATATATTCAGTGTGAATGTCACAACGCAGTCTCGCAGCTGTTTCTGCAGCAGTTCAGAACAAGTCACGCTTTAAAACCGATACGTCAGTTTTATTTAAGAGTTTGAGATGTTTGAATATCTCCAACTTACTGTAATTATCGCTTGCTCTTTCCTTCACAATCACACTCGCAATCACTCACTCTTTCTCTTTGTCATGGACAAGACAAACAAATCCAGACCCATTTTCTCCAAATCTGATCATTTACCAGTTCCCACCTTCTAATTTCCCCTTATCATATGATAGGTAAATAATTTCTATGCTTTTATTACAATTCATTATTCTGTCTAATGGGCGACTGAATTATTTGTATTATATTTTAGTTTGTTTGGTGTTTTATTATTATTATTATTATTTTTTTTTATTCTGTGGGTGTTTTGGGTTTTGGGTGTATCCATTGTGAAGCCAAAGGCAAATTTCCAGAAGCGGATTGCCTCTGGGAAGAAACGGATACCTTGTGCACTTCTGTCTCTGGTGTTCTTTTGTAATTCAACAGGTTGTCATTAAAATTTCACCACTGTCCTCTTTTTCAAGAAACATTATTGATATTTAAAACGTAGCCTAAGGGAAGCTTTCTTCAGTGGCGGTGCTGTGCCTTATCATCGCGTTGTTTGTTTTCTGGTAATTGCTGAACTAATTGTTACACTGGCATGTTGTTAAAGGTTGTTAGGAAGGAAGTAGTGGAATTTAAATTACCTCAATTAACCAGCAGTTTTGTCAGTTCTTCAGTTTGTTTAAGGTCAGGTCAGCGGTGAGGTTTTCAATTACATGCCATGCTTAGTCGATACAGCTATGAGTCATGGATGGAAACATTCTTCAAATGAATAAAATAACAATTGCAACAAAAGAAAGAAAGAAAAAAGGCTCAGTAACCTCAGGGGATTAATGTGGGTGTATAGACACAACCCAAGCCAACTGACCTTGTCTTTAAATAACGGAAATTATTATGTGTGGAGACCATCTGCCCCATCCACATGCTCCCACTCAAAATGTATGTAAGGACCAAATTGTGATGTCTAGACGACTGGGGCAGAGGATCTCCAAAATGGCAGGTCCTGTGGGGTGTTCCTGGTATGCAGTGGTTAGTATCTACCAGAAGTGTTCCAAGGAAGAGCAACTGGTGAACCGGTGAGTGACAGGGTCATGAGCACCCAAGGCTCACTGATGTGTGTGCGGAGCGAAGGCTAGCCTGTCTGATCCGATCCCACAGAAGAGGTCCTGTAGCACAAACTGCTGAAAGAGTTTATGCTGGTTAGAAAGGAGTCAGAACTCACAGTGCATCACAGCTTACTGCGTATAGCGCTGAGTAGCTGGAGACCGATCAGAGTGCCCATGCTGACCCCTGTCCACTGCCGAAAGCACCTACAATGGGCACGTTAGTGTCAAAAATGGACCATGGAGCAATGGAAGAAGGTGGCCTGGTCTGGTGAATCATTTGGTTTTTTTTTACATCATGTGGACGGCCGGGTGCATGTGCATTGCTTGTCTGGGGAAGAGATGGCATCAGGATGCACTATGGGAGGCAGTTTGATGTTGTGCTGGGTATCCTTGGGTCCTGGCATGTACCACTTACCTAAACATTGTTGCAGACTAAGTACATGTCTTCATGGCAACGGTATTCCTTAATAGTAGTGGCTTCTTTCAGCAGGATAATGCGCCCTGCCACACTGCAAAAAATTGTTCAGGAACGGTTTGAGGAATGACAAAGACTTCAAGGTGTTGACTCGGCCTCCAAATTCCCCAGATCTCAATCCGATCGAGCGTCTGTGAGACAAAAAAGTCTGATCCATGGAGACTCCACCTCACAACTTACAACAGGACTTACTGCTAACGTCTTGGTTCCAGATACCACAGCACACATTCAAAGGTCTTGTGGAGTCTCGATGGATCAAAGCTGTTTTGGCAGCATGAAGAGAACCTACACAATATTAGGCAGGTGGTTTTAATGTTATGGCTGTATAAAATAAATTCCTGCCCTTTAATGAGGCTAACATGCCAGGTTTGTTCGTCCATCAAATGCCACTCAAAGCGAGCTTTATCCGTTATCAAAATTCATCAGATAGTCAACCTTAACGGAACACCGATAGGATATTTTTAGATCATTTATTTATTTATTTATTTATTTATTTTTCCACCTGGAGTGAACCGGTAATGCTTTTGTGTGATTGCGATTTTATTATTTATTTATTTACTTTATTAATGGCCTCAACTGACATTCATTAATTCCTCCTACATAACAGGGAAAAAATGAACTCTTTCTCAGTCACGGTCTTGTTGAGCTTGATGAGGTAAAATCAGACGAAGGTAGGAGATTGCTTATTTTGCATAACGTGTAACAGAAGCACTGCTTTTCCGTTCGCATCAATGACACTGATTTCAGCGTTTCAGCTGTTTTTTTTTTTGCAGCTTCTCTGCATTTAAATGACTGGCAGCTAGAGGCAGCTGTTTGAGTTGGAAGAACGTGTGTGGATTCATGCCATCTAAGAGGCATCCTGAAGACCACACACACACACACACACACACACACACACACATCTGATCTGATCTGAGAAATAACCCAGCATTGGCAGTATGTCGAGTGGTGTCACCAAGGGAGTGTTTTTTTATTTCCTCCTTAGCAGCTCTAGAAACCAGGGAAAAGCATCCGCCAAGAGCATAACAGCGTAACACAATTAAAATAATTAGGAATTCATATTTTATTCACGTCCCCTGTGCTGGCACTTGTTATTCCAGTCACACACAAATCATAAACAGCCGCTCCATCTCGACTGAGGATTGCTGAAAAAGCGCAGAGCAGGGTTTTTTTTTCTTTCTTTCTTTTTTCTTCTTCGTTCTGAAACGCTGAAAGCAGGATGTCTTCTCAGCCGATGAGACTTTTTGCATCACAGCGGCATGACTCTGAACTTGGCATGATCTCACTTTCACACTTGTACTGGAGCTTTTTCAAAGTGGAGGTGTATAACGCTGATATATATCCATTGTATTCACATAGTACCTGTTTATATTATATATTATAAGCACATTGCTACACTCTGCATTTTAATATATTAAATCACACACCACACTACTGGATTGCACCACTACACACCCTGAAGTCCCTCCAGGATTAGCAGAAATGAACGCAAAACCAAGCAAATTTTACAATATTCTGATGAGCTTGCAATTTTTCAAAATTCCCACAGATTCTCTGCAGATTTGGGCCAAGACGCGTCATTCGATTAAACGCGCATTCGATTAAAGACCTCTTCGATTCATGTGCATCGAGCATGACTACAGCTAAACGGTCTCATTTACAGTACCAGCAAACATCACATCACAGTGAAAGAGCATGCAAAACATTGTTGTGCGATTGCACTTTTGCCAGTTCAAGTAGTTTTGCGCAAAAAGAAAGCACAGAAAACTTTTTAAAAAGTTCCCTCGCACATTTTTTTTGAAAAAGTTGCAGCAAAATCAAGCCGCAACAATGACAAAAAAACTTGGCGAAATCAAAATTCTGTACGGACTGACAGCGGTTTGCTTTAAGTTTTTTTTTTCATCTGTTTATAGTTACATTTAAGTCTGCGAAACAAGTTAGTTCCTGTTATTAAGTACAGTACGTTACAGTACTGTAGCGCTACACGGCCTCTCTCTTGACATTCATAAAAAAAACTCTAAAACCTGCTGCTTGTCATGTTACAGAGAAACCTCAAAACGTAACCTCTTTACCTCAAAACACTGACACTGGAGACTCCTTCCAAAAATCTCTACAACTTTACGTGGATCGTCCGCACACAAGTCCCCATATAAGTTGTTACGACAGTATACAAACAGTAATGTATTCGAACGAGCACATTAAACCTTGCAGCTGAAACTATTATGCTGTTATGGAAACCGTTTCCACACCTTCTGGAACAATCAGATTCGAGAATTCTGTGAAATAACCATTAACAAACGACATATTATATGACAACCCTTACATGCTGTATGTGATGAATTTTTATACTTTGATTGCGCTTTTATTTAGCATCAGCTGTCAATTTGAACATCCTGTGCACAGAACTGATGTTCGCTGCTATTTTTGGACCATCACGGGCGTTGTTGCAGGCTAATGGCAGCTGTTTATCTTCTCAAGGCTGATTGATAGCGCAACTCTTTACTGAAATGGGGAATATTCAGCCTTTTTTTTGCTGTGACTCAAAAAAAAAAGCATCAGTTATCTTTCCCTTTCCTTTTTAGTTTCGCAGTGATGTTTAAGGTGTTGGGACGAGGGGACAGACAATCAAACCGAGCCATTTCTGGCCTGAATGAAGCAGCATGAGATTGATTGCACTGTGTATCTGGAGTACGTCCCGTTTAAAATGCTAGTTATGAGATCGAGTTTGGGAGAAACTGTAAATCAGATTATTCAAACGATGTAGTGAATGTAGGTGAAAAGTTTGAATGAGCTTCAGCGTGAATAATGTATTCGCTGCAGTGTATTTGAGCACACACCAATTCTGGGGTTTTTCATCCACATCAGATTAGAAGTATTTTTGTGGAACCGAGCACAACAGAACCACCACTGGTAAGAGAAATACACAGGTAGTGAAATGAAGAAGTTAGAAGCGAGGTTAGGGCTGATTTCTTTCTAGCCCAAACTGTAGAATCACACAGCCTACCAGTGACTGACATGTCAGGTGATTCCAGAGCGTTTAATACACCTACTAGATTTCATCTCCATTTGGGCTGATATTTTTCAGACACATCCATAACACGTCAACAGCAGTTATTGAAGGTGGATTATGCATCCTTTTGGTTTCCCAATAATGCTTTTGGAGAAGAAATTAAAAGTATATAGACTAAACATACACTGACCATCCATCCATCCGCCATACGGCTTATCCTACACAGGGTCATGGGGAGCCTGGAGCCCATCCCAGGGGACTCGGGGCACAAGGCGGGGGACACCCTGGACGGGGTGCCAACCCATCGCAGGGCACAATCGCACACACATTCACACACTATGGACAATTTGGAAATGCCAATCAACCTACAACACATGTCTTTGAACTGGGGGAGGATACTGGAGTACCCGGAGGAAACCCCCGCAGCTCAGGGAGAACATGCAAACTCCGCACACACAGCCATGGGAAAAACTAATTGCCCCCTAAAACTTAAAATCTGGTTGTGCCAACTTTAGCAATAATAACTGCAATGCTTCCGATAACTGGAGATCAGTCTTTCACAGCATTGTGTTGGAATGTTTGGCCCACTCTTCTTCGCAGAACTGCTTTAGTTCAGCCACATTCAAGGGTTCTGTAGCACGAACTTCCTGTTTAAGGTCCTGCCACAGCATAATGTTAATGCACAAAACATATACATAAGAATTCAGGATGGGGCAAATACTTTTTCACAGCACTGTATAATCCCTCCCTAAACCTGACTAGTTTCAATGTGAAGATACTTATCGATTAGATTTTAATCTCATGTCTAATATCACGATAATCACTGAATCAGTTGCTCAGTTTCTGTGTGAAATTTAGCTCAATTTAGAAAACGAGTTTGCATTATAGTAAATGCACCCTCCTAATTTTATTACGTGATCTAACCCTGATTACAGAAAAATTACATAAATTCTATAAATAGCACCAGAGCCGTAGGCAAACACCGAGAGCCCAGAAATATAGCAGCAGAGTGTAGGTGCATCTTAAAAGTCTAATGGATTTTATGTTATCCAATAAGTTCATGCCTTATCTGCCTCAGGGAGAAAGCCTGCTGTTATTTCAAGCATTTTCCCCCCTTACTCTTTCACACCCTTTGTGGCCGCTGCTGGGAAGCTATTGCTTTGTTCTGTGGCTGTCAGCAGGTCAGCTTTTACAATAACACGGGTGTGTAAATCAGTGCGTGCCAGGTCTTTAAATGGCACACCTTCCCCCTTTTCCATCTACATTTAATTCTCGCTGAGAGAGAGCGTGAGAGACCTCGTCTCCCATTTACTCCTCCTGCCCCTGACTCTGAATTAAACTCGTACAAGATCCACGAGATAGCAAATGAAAGATGGGGTTGTGTTACTCAAGGCTTTAGATTTAAAAATAGATGATCTCTTCCCGCACATTGGAGACAAGAAGGTGTCGAAATTTTCTTTTTGTTTTTTTTTCCCCTAACTTGGTCTGAGATGTATAAAGTCATAAGAATTTGCACGATTCACATTTTTACAATTAGTCTTAGCAGGAAAGTTCACGACTTTCTTATTACTTCATTCAAATGAAATCAAAGGAAATCCAGCCACGTTGTCTTTATATGTTTGAATTTGAAATCGAATTTCAGTAGCGATCTCAAATGCTCCACGTTCAGGGATGGAACAGATATCAGAACCAAGATCAGATTTTGCAATCGCAGAAATGCACGCAAAATGAAGGAAATTCTGTAATATTCATTGGAGCTTGCAATTTTCCAAAATTACCACAGATTTTCCACAGATTTGGTCCAAGACGCGTCATGGGATGTCATCACACCACGCGTTCAGTCAAAGCCCACGTGTGTCGAACACGAGTACAGATAAAAGGTCTCATTTGCCAACAAACATCACTGCGAATAATCGTGCAAAACAGTTCAGTGCAATTGCAATTTCAGCAATTCAAGCAGTTTTCCGCAAGAAAAGAACCAAAAACACCAAGCACCCTCTGGCAGCTTGGTGGAGAAATGTCTAAGCTCGCCGGCTATGAAGGTTAGGGGCGGAGTTAGTATTCATACCTTTTCCTATGATTTTATGTATTATATGAACGTAGCAAAATCCAACCACATTGCCACTGTTCATATAAATCCTCCGTTTTCTTCCCCCATGTAATTAAACTTAATTGAAAAGTGGCTGAGACTAACAAGGAGTCGTTGTGCAAAGACAACAGCTTGGTAGCTGTATAGATTGGTATGAAATAACTACACAATTAAAATGTAATGAGTACCAAGGGGTACAGCAATAATTTCCAATTATACCCCTAAACATTCCCTGAAATGTTACTGAAGTATAGTAATGAAGTACAATTACTTAAGGACTTTCCACAGAAACCTTTTTTTTTTGCTTTGTATGTGCTGTATTTATTCATTTAGACCCATTAGAAACTCCTGGGATTTTATTCCACAATTTTCTTGTTGCTGGCTCATCAATAATCACTGGCCTATCACTTTCGGGAAGGAACTGGGAGCCAGAGAGCATGGCAGCGAAAGAGGGAGAGAAAGAGTGAGAGAAAGAAAGAGAGAGAGAGAGAGAGAGAGAGAGAGAGAGAGAGAGAGAGAGCTAAATTGATTGAGCATCTTCAGACTTTTAATGATAAAGCACAGAGCACTCGCTGCTCATTAACTTTTCTCATTCACTCAGCTATAAAGCGTATTGTTTTTATGACAGCATGTCAGAATGTTCCTCCCCGCTATCTAAAAGAACACGAATGAAAGAGACAATGGTAAGAAATGACATGCACAGGCAAGAAATGCCACTTTTCCATACGAACAAACGAGAGCAATTATTGGCGCAACTGAAATTACTTTGAAGGAACGCACCTTTTATTTCTAGCCACTACTATCGATGACATGGCTAATTGCCTGTGCGGTAAGACGCTCGTGTGGCTCCAGGTTAGAGGTCATATCTATGGATCTAATAAAAGGCTGAGTGCCTGTTTAAGTCAAGCGTGGGCAGATGAACTTCATTCGTCATTGGGAGAGGTATTTTACTGTTATAATTGCTTATAATTTTACTGATATTGTTATGAATTTGGGTAACATATTACGGTGTAAAGTCGTATAAATACATTGTACTTGTTGTCATTCGTGTTACTCAAATGTAGTTTTGTGATTTGCATATATGCAGTTTTAACATTTGTTTTATTCATATGCCTTTTTGTCATTTGTGTTACTCATATGCATTTTGTCATTTTTGTTATTAATATACCCTTTTGTCATTTGTGTTTTTCATATACCTTTTTGTCATTTGTGTTATTCATATACCTTTTTGTCATTTGTGTTTTTCGTATAGCTTTTTGTCGTCTGTGTTATTCATATACCTTTTTGTCATTTGTGTTATTCATATACCTTTTTGTCATTTGTGTTTTTCGTATAGCTTTTTGTCGTCTGTGTTATTCGTATACCTTATTGTCATTTGTGTTACTCGTATGCGTTTTTTGTCATTTGTGTTTAGAATCCATTACTTTTTTCATATCTTAATTTATATTAAATGTTACAAAATTTACAAAACATCACCAGATTCCAGTTGGTATAACTTTCTACTGGGAACAGGTTGGACAGGTATAGTTAGCGACAAAGCAAACCTCACCTTCAACAAGAGTATGTATTTTACAGTAGCTAGTGAGCTAGCTCTGGCTGGATAGCTCACTCTGTTGCTCCATTCTGATCCCGCAATGCTCTGTTTGTGCATGAATGTGTACTGTAATTGTGAGCGAGTCCGTTAACTTTAGTTAGCTAGTTACTGTATGACACAAGCTTTTGTTGAAGGGGTAGGGTTGCTTTGTTGTGACGTCTTAACACCCTGTCTGTGTAAGTTTTCTAGCTCTCTCTGAGGTGCTTCACACAGATCAAAACTCTTATACCTTATTGTTTGAGATGTTAGCATTTTAATTATCTGATTAATTAATTTTACTGGATAAAGGTACATATTTGGACTAACTGAATGTTGATGCCGTTTCATATCACCCAAGTTTGTTGTGCGTTGTGTGTACTGGGTTTTGTTGACAAGCATCGAGAGAATTTCACATTCTGGAGAAAAAGGACTTCATTCATCAGTGCCAGATTCAATTAGTGCTGGAGTCTAATCTTACCGCCATTCATGGCTGTTTCCTGCTCCCTCTGTTTGCTTTCACTCTGTGGGTAATTGGATGCATGGCACTTTGAGAGCACCAACATGGAGTTAAGGAAGTTACAGATCATCTTTTCTGCCTGAACATAAAGATCACCTGTGTCAATTCAGCAAGCAGATTGCTTAAGAGTTTAATGGCAGGTTCCATTTCCTAGATGACTTACAGGAATCTGTGTTTGAGATGAGGCGATGTTGCAAATCTGTTCATACACTTTGGTAAACATTAAGGTTTGAGAATGGGTTTCAGGTCAAATCACATGATACACTTACATACGTGTAATTGTGCATTCATAGCAAGATGAACATTGGTAATTACAAATCCATGCATGACAAATACTGTTGTTGTTGTTTTTTTTTTTATAAGACACTAAGGATCCTGTAGTGTTGTTTCAATACTCTTATTCATTTTGGTCATTTGTGTTACTCATATTCAATTTGGTCATTTGTGTTACTCATATTCAATTTGGTCATTTGTGTTATTCATATTCAATTTGGTCATTTGTGTTACTCATTACGCTGTTTCATCATTTGTGTTACTCATATTCAATTTGGTCATTTGTGTTATTCATATTCAATTTGGTCATTTGTGTTACTCATTACACTGTTTCATCATTTGTGTTACTCATATTCAATTTGGTCATTTGTGTTACTCATATTCAGTTTGGTCATTTGTGTTACTCGTTATGCTGTTTGGTCATTTGTGTTACTCATATTCAATTTGGTCATTTGTGTTATTCATATTCAATTTGGTCAAATGTGTTACTCATTTGCAAATTTGGTCATTTGTGTTACTTATATGCATTTTCATAATTTGTGTTACACGTATGTGAATCTGGTCATTTGAGTTATTCATTTGTAGTTTTGTCATTTGCAGTGAATGTATGCAGTTTCTTCATTTGCATTATTCTTATGCACTTTGGACATTTCTCTTACTCATATACAGTTGGGTCATTTGCATAGCATGTATATCATATTATTTGGTCATTTATTGTACTCATATGCAGTTTATCAATTTGCAGTATTCAGTTTGGTCATGGCACAACACATATGCAGTTCGGTCGTTTGTGTGACTCATCATGTGTAGTTTGGTTATTTGTGGTGTATGCAGGTTAGCTGTTTGTGTTACTCATAGTATGCAGTTTTACTGTTTTCCTCTTTAGCTCTACTGATACATTTAATTCTATTACACACTTATTAAACATAGTTATAATAATAGACTAACAATAAATCAGTATTTTCATTCACATAGCATAAACATAGATTATAAATAAACAACAACAACAACATAAAGTGTCTAAGTAAGGTGTTGAGCCACCGCAAGCCTTCAGAACCACTCAGACTATGCCAATAAAATAAATAAATAATGTCCTCCACAGCATAACAGAGCCGTTTTTTTTCTTTTAATTCATCACCTGGCTGTGAAACTGGCCTTTTGTATGTCCTTTTAGTCTTTGCACTGCTGCATTTTTTTTTAGTTCGTACACCTGCGTTCTATGATGGAGTATTTCAGATAAAGAATGCATCATATTGATCCAGACTATGGAGCCTTTTTCATTCAGTGTGAGATTGAGATTTAACAAGGATTCATATGATCATGATAACATGATTTTTATTGACTTCTTACATGCTACACTTACACTGGGTTTCATGTAGTCTTTGAATGAATATCGATACACGTGTCTTATTTGGCGTGATGTGGCATCTCGGATGCGATTCCTTATGTAGTGAAGCGGCACTCAGGAACACCTGAATCAATGCGTTTTCATTTCAAGCTCCTCTCTAAGCACAATTTGTTGAGCTTCAATCACTCGTTATTGTGTTTTTAAAAGTGATATGAGAAACGGGGTGAGGGCTCAAATTTGTGCTTTAAGGCAAGTCACGTCAATTTGTTTTAATTTATTTATTTATTCAAAAGTCAACGAAGTTTTATTTCACTGTTTTTGTCCGCTCGTGATCACTGCATTATCTTCAGCTCCTCCCACTTCACAATCATGTCATATATCCTGGAAAGTTTGTTTCCTGATATATACAGTCCTTTCCGAAAGTATTCGAAGAGCAAGGCCAGTTGTATTGTTTTATGTCTAGCAAAAACAAGACAATTTGGCCTTGCTGTTCCAATACTTTTGGAGGGGACTGTGTGTTCATTTTGTGTTCCATTGTGATATACATATCAAGTTCCTTTATAAACCATATAAACCATATATGTATAAACTGTAGTGTCTTGCCTTAAGGAGATGGGAATTTTTCCTGTCAGGACATTTACATTAGTGTCATTATTAACATTTGTATGATCAGATCTGACAGATGTAACGACTATCTAATGTACCTTAACTAAGTGCCTGGTGGTTATTATGATGGTCCGTCTATCACATGGTAAATTAGATAAAGTTTCCATTCCTGTGGCATTCCTGTGGCACGAGAACACCTGTGTCTACGTGTGTGTGTGTGTGTGTGTGTGTGTGTACGTGTGTTTTGAAGCCCCACCTCCATGCTTGCCTGCTGAAGGGGCATATGTTCTTGTGATGAGGTCACTTGTGTCCCATCTGCCTCGAGTTTCTTTTAAACACCAATCACTGTCCATCTCCAAGCTTCCTGACAGGACACACGCTGTCCTTTAAAGAACGAGCCTAGTGTGACAGCGCCGTCCAGACGCTCAGAGAGGATGTGATGTAAAATAGGATGCCACGTGATGATTTGGCGTTCTAGTCATGTAATGCAGTGCAGTGCAAAAGTTTGTGCACCCTTGCAAATTTGTAGTGGCCAAAATTGGTAGAATGGTGTTAAATTAAACAAGAGATAGATTTCAGAGATTTTTCAACAACAACAACAAAAAAAAAAATCCAAAAGATATCACAAGTATAACTTATTAAAAATATTATCTCCAGGGCTGGGGGTTCGATTCAAACGGAGTTTGCATGTTCTTCCTGTGCGGCGGGGGTTTCCTCCGGGTACTCCGGTTTCCTCCTCCAGTCCAAAGACATGCATGGTAGGCTGATTGGCATGTCCAAAGTGTCTGTAGTGTATGAATGTGTATGTGATTGTGCCCTGCAATGGATTGGCACCCCGTCCAGGGTGTACCACACGCTGTGCCCCATGCTCCATGGGATAGTCTCCAGGTTCTCCGTGACCCTGAAAAGGATAAGCAGTACAGAAAATGGACAGATAGATGGAATAAATCTATGTTAGGGAAGCTACGAATTACTCCAATCTTTCCAAATTTTACTTCCCATTCTATTATACCTGCTGAGAACTATTCTTCAGGTATATTAAAGCCTGAGCCTGATATACAGTATATCAATATACTAATTGCTTTAATTTCATGAAATGATGCTGTGCAAGACATTTCAAGAAAAGCCACAGTTTTCTTTTCTCATACTACATGTTTCTCACAAAGAAAGTGAGGACACGTCTTCCTCTTTAGGCTGAGTTATTTAAAGCAAATTGCTTGCGAATTAATGAAGCACTTATCAGTTAATCGAATCTAAGATCGATACGCAATCTTCCGCTCTACTTCTTATCTGTGTTCTCACAGTTTTCTAGAGTTTAAAGGTCAATAGTTTAACAGCACTGAAGATTCAATGACACTGCAATTTTGACAGTGAAAAACTAACGCTTTGAAAAAACAAAAACAAGTCAGATTCGTAACAATAGATTTTGGTTTTCCAAAATTGAGTTGCAGTGACGTATTCTTACTCTAACATACTAAAAACCCTTAGAGGCAGAGCCTGTTTTTGAGTTTTTGCTTTTTTTCCAGGCTTAGAAAATATTTTTTATGTCCTGTATATTTGCACTTAAATACACTATATACCCCAAACATTCTGTTTTTGCTGTTATAATAACCTCCACTTTTCTGGGAAGGCTTTCCACTACATTTTCGAGCGTCGATTTGGGGATTATTTGTGCTCATTCGGCCACAAGAGCATTAGTCATAGTGGGTACAGTTGGCAAGCCAGTTCATCCAAAAACTGTTCAGTGGGGTTCATGCTGGAACAGATTTGGGCCTCTTAGTTCCAGTGAAGGGAAATCTGTGTGCTTAACAGAAGTTTGTGGTAACAGCTTGGGGAAGACCCACACACAGGTGTGACAATTGGGTGTCCACAAACTTTTGGCCATATACTATATAAATGTCTTTCTGTTGAGGAATGGTTAGAGTGTAGTTTTGGGAAAACCAAAACTTTGATGGTGGGATAAACTATAGCTTACTGTGGAATAGAATATGATGGGGAATGCTGTTATGGAAAAACATTCAACAATGGGATGGCGTGATGCAGCCCGATGAGAAGCAGAGTTACTGTCCCCACCTTGAAGTTGATTATTTTTCTATAACAGCACAACCCGAAGTGTTTTATTCCTCTTATATGACAGCAATTTGCTAATGATTACAATTTTTATGACGTCATACTTTTTAAAACGTGTTTAGAAGTCCCTGTGTAAGTTGCTACTGTACAATCCATACAGGATTTCGCAGTGTTTTCGCGATTGTTGCGGCCAAAATGCTCAATTTTGTTGCGGCTTTTAAAAAAATTTGCGATGCAATTTGCGGAGTTTTTTTGTGCGTTTTTGCCGAAGGCTGTGTGAATTGCCGAAATTACACGATTGAAATTGTTTTGCACGCTCTTTCACAGTGATGCTTGTTGGTAAATGAGACCTTTCACAGTAGCTGTACTCATGTTCAACCCTCGTGAATTGAAGGAGGCTTTGGCTGAATGCGCATTGTGATGATGTCACATGGCGCGTTCTGATGACATCACATCATGCGTTTATTTTGCGTTAATTTCTGCAATCGCAAAAATCCTGGAGGGACTGACTTTAAACGCTAACGTTAGAATAAGGGTATTAACATGAACCTGTGATTTACAGCACTACTCTCAGAGCTGCTCTTCTAGAAAAGGAAACAACACCTTCCGACCAATCAGAATCGAGAATTCAACAACACTGTGGGAAAATGGCTTGTATAAAACGTGGACTACTAATGTCTAGCGTGAGAGTGTTCCTCAATATGTTCAGAACAATCTCTTTTTTTAGTTTTAAATTATTTAGAGACTCTTTATTTAACCCACCTCATTCACTTCATCAAGGCTTATCGTTGATATGTATATTTTTTACACGACACATTTAGCCACATGCTGGATACTGGTGCCTCCTGATAAAGGTAATGAGAACGAGAGGTCTGGGAAACTCTGTAATCACACCTCCGCTCTCAGGGAATGGCAGCATTAAATCAAGCTCAGGTGGCTGATAAAAAGGATGGCGATTGTGTGCATAGCCAGACGTCCGGTCTCTGGGACAGAAACCAGGAGATTGATGAGTACGGATCCCCGTCCAGGTGGTTCGGCTATTTTCAGCTCTTCAGCTGCATGATTTTGATATTATATCGGGGTCGTCTGGGGACACATGGGGCTATTTATCAAGTAGAGGGTCTCTTTTTTCAAGCTTTAGTGCTCCTGATGAAGGGTCTTAGTCCCCAGCTGTCTGAGTTCCTCCACCAGATTCGTCCATGTGCAGAAGAATGACACTGCCTTATGATTATAATTAGAGCAATTTTCCCAGCTGTAAAGCCTCGGACGTGTTCCTGAGCATAGCGTTAAGACCGGAGAAAAGTTATGCATGTAGGTCATGTTCCCGTCTGCCTTAATCAGTAACTATATTTAATCGGCTTCAGAGTGGCGTTTAGGACTCTCGGAGCGCAAATCTATAATTCGGAGACATAAAAGATGAGAGGCGAAGGACAGGGAGCCGCAAGCTGTTTCACGCGTACAGATATAGGCCTGCACTCTTAGTAGAGGTCAAGCAATTACATTATAAAGAATTACATATACCAACACAAGTGGATTTGTTTGAATGGGTCTGTGCTGGTGCGCTTTTGACCAAGCACAAGGTTGAAAAGACACTTCGTCCTTCACGGAGGCTGTTGTTGGTCGGTTCAATGTTAAGGTTGTTAATCGCAGGCGGCATCTTAAACTCTCATTCCAAACACGTCAATACACTCATACCTCGACGTTTACCCCGAGTCCTTCACTGATGGAAATATCAAGGGCATCTTTCAGTTTCTGTCACCAGCTGTGAAGTTTAAACCTGGTCCGTGAGTGGCAGCTGTACGGAAGATTGTCGTGTTGAGTGTGGAGAGGCATACAGATTAGTTTAACTTTAAAATGACCCCCCTGTTCGCACAGGCCATGTCTTTGGAATTTGCATCAATAGCCAATATTATCTTTAGCTCAGTTATTGTTACAAACTCTCCATCTTATACACCCTCTGGGCACAGTGGTGGCTTCGTGGTTAAGGCTCTGGATTACTGATTAGAAGGTTGGGGGCTCAAGCCCCAGCACTGCTAAGCGGCCACTGTTGGGCAAGACCCTTAACCCTCTCTGCTCCAGCGGCGCTGTATCATGACTGACCCTGAACTCTGACCCCAACTTCCTGACATTCTGGGATATGCAAAGAAAAGAATTTCAGTGTGCTGTAATGTATACGTGATCAATAAAGTCTCATTATCATTAATTTACTCAGTCTCCATGTGCTTTTTAAAAAAAGTTTTGGTCCTGTCTCCGCCCCTGTCCTGTCATTGGTCTGTTACCTAATGTGTACACCTTGTTCCTGTTAGCCTTTATTTAATTTCTCTATGTAAATCCTGTGCTTTCTTTGTCTTTCATGGCGAAGTCTTATTGTGCGTTCCTGTCGCTAAAACTGAGCAATGTTGTTCCAAAAGCTGTTTTTCTTTCTTTCATATTTCCTGGTTTTGCTTGCATTTCGGTTTATGAGTATGGATTATCCCAGTTTATTGCCGCCGACTTGTTCTTTGACCTATGTTATGGATTTATTTTTAGAAGCCTATTTTTATTTTTTGTTGTTAATTTGTTGTCCGAGGTTCTGGTTAGCGTGATATCGCCAGAACAAGTATTGTTTTTATTTTTGCTGTTGTGTTTTTAGCTTTTCTGTCATGTTTTTATTTTAGTTGTTGTGTTTTTAGTTTTTCTGTTGTTGTTTTTTTTTTGCTGTTGTGTTTTTAGTTTTTCTGTTGTTTTTTTGTTGTTGTTGTTGTGTTTATGGTTTCGATATGTCTCTGTTGTGGTTTTTTTGCTGTTGTGTTTTTATTTTTTTGCTGTTGTGTTTTTATTTTAGCTGTTGTAGGGTTTTTTTCTGTTGTGTTTTTAGTTTTTCTGTTGTGTTTTTTTTTCTGTTGTGCTTTTACATTTTCTGTTGTTATTTTTTTGCTGTTGTGTTTTTATTTTAGCTGTGGTAGGGCTTTTTGCTGTTGTGTTTTTAGTTTCCTTCTTGTGTTTTAAGTCTGCTTTGGACACTAAATCGTATTATTTAGCATCTTTGGCATAGATGAAGCACGATTTGACTGCTTGCATCTGAAACCAGGCTTGAAATGTTGTTGCTTTTGTTTTGTTTTTTAGTAAGCACAAGGTGCCCTTACAGACAGAAATCAGCTGGTAGTGGCTTGTACAAACGAGTTAATCCTCAGCACTAACACTGCCTCAAATAGAATTAATGGCGCATTTCAGCACGCTACAGGGTTGCGGCTCAAAATGAGCAAGCTGTGTCGGAAATTAAAGATATCCTTCTTATCTGTGTGAGAACTCAATTTGCCAACATGAGCTCCATTAACAGTGTGCTTTCTAATGATATCTGTGGAATTTTACTCAGCTGTGTCAGGGCTTCCTTTACTGCTTAAACCCATTGAAATATAATTGCGGACAATGTCCGAAATCCTCCAGTATTGCTTCTGGACTTTGTCGTGTAAATCTTTTCTGACCTCAGGCCATAAAAGAAAAACCAAAGCGCTGTATAACTGAAAGTTTTAGCATTTTATTGCACGGTTACGTATATTGCTTTAATTGTTCAGTAAAATGAGATTATCCTTTAGATGGCCCGATATGGAAAGTAAGCCCATGAAGCTCCAATTAGTTTTATCATCATTGTAAATTTTTTTTGATTTGATTAAAAGTAGAAATTAAAACATAGAGGGTGAAATTCCAGTATCCACAAAACATTTTAAGTGAAATATTTGCATTTTATTATTATTATTAACTTAAAATCTAATGTAAAAGTAATGCATTATACAGTTAACACATAAAGTATTGGCAAAGGTCAACAAAATGGACAAAAATGATTATAACAAGTACTGACTGTACTGCTAACGTATTGGCACCCCTAATAGATATAAACAGTCCACAACTTCACATCTACATCCTTTTTGACAGTTTCATTGTATTTGCAGATTTATTCATACGAGTTACTCAATAAAGTTTCAAAATCAGTGATCAGGACTTTGTTATGTGAGGAAATCACACATAGCATGCAATGTTTTAGACATCTTTAGTCACACTGAAAGTTTTTTTTTAAAACTAGCTCCTTACCCAACATGATTTGTAGAAAGATAATCTAGACAAGATTATAAAGTCAATGCAAACATTTCCGTGTCATTTCGGTGAAATCTATTTACACTTTCTTAAATTTGAGTTTTTTATTTATTTAAAGTTTCTTAAATGTTCTAGGGAGCAAACCCCCCAATTTATTGTCTTTTTTTTTTTTTTTTGGCCAATATGTTTCGACCTTTAAGCTGTAATTACTTCAGCTTCAGTTAATGTTTGCTTACTTTCTCTGGTTTGTAAGATAACTTTATGAATAAGTACTGTACAATCAGTATGTGATTTGAGCGTCAAACATCATTCATGCTTTGGTTACGTTTATAGTGATGTACTGTAGTGTAGTGAAAGAAGGCAGAGATAAGTCTGTGGGGGCCGTATGACATCATAATGTTTAACTTTATGCAAACAAGAAGGCAACCAATAGGAGTGAAGGATGCTGGAACCAAGTTGGAATTGACTCTTGCTATTTATTTAAGTGTATTGTGATGTATCGTTTAAAACAAACAAATAAATAAAGTAATGCTTGACAGAATTACTTTGAGAATATAAGAATCCTGGATGAATTTGGTTAGCCAGTTGTGAGTGCCATTTTGACAGCAATTTCATGGTTATTCGCTTTAAAGGGTTCATTCTGATTTATATCACTTTGCTCACAGCTGATTGGTCCAAGTTTGTTTAAGGTCTCTTACTCAGAATACAACCTCCTCCGGAGCAGGGTAGCCATGTAGTGGAAGTTACCATGGCGATGGAAACTGCTAAAAACCAATCCAACTTGTTGAGACTGAAAAAAACAGAGTTTGCTCAAACTAAACGCAAACTTAGCTGGGTAGCCATTAATTATTTCATATATAGCCTGTTTGCCTATTTTGTGATCATAACTTAAAAAAAAAAAAGGTCGGACCTCTTAATGTGGTGTACTAAAAGCTTTTTTTCCACTTAACTAAGTTGGAAGGACGTAGAACATGGTGCAATAGACACTAGAAAAACATCCAATTCATCACACACACACACACAATTGTTTGTTGCATGGTTGACAGTGCAACAGCCAAGGAAGCAAACTTGGCTATGCTCTCAGGTGGCTGCATGGCATGAACGTCCCTCCAGCCTGGTCCAATTATGTTAAAATGGTCTGGAAGCACCACTGCTTTTTTGGCTCACATTTGTACTTTAACCAGGTTTGGCAGCTACAAAGCACTAGTGTAATATCACAGCATGGAAAAAAAAGCCTTACAGCGTGATGAGGATAATTTTGCTGTGAAAATGTGCGATGGTGGAATTGAGGATATTTGGATGGGATTGTCTTACATTCGGATTACATCACATATTGATTACAGTTGAGAATTGGGCGAAGTCCGGGGTCTTTTCCTCACATCGTTTCATTTACAGCTCTCGCAGTGCCACTGAAACTTTTTGCTCGTTTTATGCTGATTGAATGATGTGTGTGTATTTAACAAGTGTGTATTTAACAAAAACAAAAACATTGCACGCAGAGACGGCAAACATTTCAGCATGATGACTCTCAGTAGGACCGTTCGGCTAAATTCGCCTTAACACACGGCGTTTATTTCGCTTCTACAGATCTGGCTTAATAACTTCACAACTTTGTAGGTCTCACCCAGATGAAGCCTTGTCCCAAATGAACAGCGACTCGTTTGTTGTTTTATTGACCGTAACGGTGTAATTAGATCTTCATTACGGGCTATAGTGTGTCATAAACAGTACTGTATAAGCGCCAGTGAGGGCAAAGCACATTATAAAACCTAAAATGAGAAACATACAACAACAGAAACGAAACATAATGGTAAATTTGTAAACACAACAAATTGTTATTTTATTCGGGAATAAAACAGCAAACCAAAAACACGAGCTAAACTGAAACACATTCCTGTAAGTGGCTTCTTTTTTTTTTACAGACTCGTATTAACACCATGCAAAACTGACAATATGTGTAAAATAGCATTATATAAAAATAAACATAAATAAAAGCAGAGGGCACATGGTGGCTTAGTGGTTAGCACGTTTGCCTCATACCACCAGGGTCGGGGGTTCAATTCCCGCAGGTGTGTGCAGAGTTTGCATGTTCTCCTGTTTGCATGTTCTGGGGTTTCCTCCAGGTACTCCGGTTTCCTCCCCCAGTCCAAAGACATGCATGCATGGTAGGTTGATTGTAAAGTGTAGAGTATGAGTATGAATGGGTGTGTGTCCTGTGATGGATTGGCACCCTGTCCAGGGTGTACCCTGCCTTGTGCCCAATGATCTGTGGGATAGGCTCCAGGTTCCCTGTGACTCTGAAAAGGATAAGTGGTATAGAAGGTGGATGGATGGATAAATAAAAGCATCCATAGATGATTATATTCTTATTTCCTCTTACTTTAAACATCCTCCAGCTGTATTTCTACCATCTGTCAGATTGACGCTCAAAGTAGCCAATCAGCAACGAGCCTGTCATCTTCAATAAGGTTGTGTTTCTAGTTTGGTTATGTCTTCAGGTTTGGTGTTGTGTTTCCTCTTCATTGAACAGTTCAGGAGGTGAAGGACAGCCTTTATGAGACTCACTTGTTGAATTCATGCCCTGTGTATTCCTACATCACATTATGAGCCTGTGTGTCTGTTTATAACTCACTGGATGGGGCTCTATTACTGTCATGCTTGGGTATGAATTCATAAGTCATCCTGTGCGGCTACAACCTGACTCAAATAGCAATTTATATTCTTCCATTAGTAGACATAAAAGTGTATAAACATAGACCAATTTACAGTTTCTTCCGTGGCTGTTGACTTCCTGAGGCACGGGCTCAAGATTAAGATCATTATTGCTGCTCTATTCAAATATTCACCTACGTTATTATTACATTGTAAGGCATCAAACAGAAATCAATCAAGCAAACAAACAAACAAACAAACAAACACCTCGGATTGGATTCGGCAAAGAAAGAAGCAGGCAAATTGCAGTTATTTTGCAGGCCGACACATTCGAGAGCCTCATTAAAATTCATAGGTCCGGTAATAAATGGGCGCCACAAATTATGCTTTGTGTCAGCCGGCGCCGGGCGTGTTCTTCAAAGCCTCGGTGTTGCAGCACCTAATAATTCTTTTAAGAACCTGTCAGCTGTTAATAAATTAACCTGCAACACTGCCTTTGTGTTTTAAACCTTATTGGTCTTTGGTGAGATGCGATAGGTCGTAATCTCGCCCGGATTCTAGTAAAGAATAATCGATATGAAAGAAACAGATCCAGTGACTGTGTCAAGGACTCGAAAGATTGTCCTGGATTTTCATAAAGTATTAACAAATCTCCTAGGAAGTGCTGTTTTCCTGTATATGAAAGCCCTAAAACAGAACATCACTGCTATAACCCGAATATTAGGTATGAATATGAAATATGCCAGTTGTTATATTTACTGCTCAGTGATTGATTTTCACATTTGCACAATAATGCCTTTCTTGAGAGTTTGTTCTCTGTGCACTTCATTTACCGTATCCTCGTGATGCATTTAAATCTACACCCATTCATTCTTTTTCAAGCATGTTTGCATCGTGATATTTCTAAAGGATGAACTCCTTATTCAAAGAAGGATTTATAATCATTTATGGCATAATGTGTCATCATTTTTTATTGATCATAAAACAAAAATATTGCTATTAAGTCTGAATGACTGGCACATACAGTACAGTTTCATGATATTTACATAAGTGCATAGTGAGATGAGCTGCTTCTAGTAGGAAAGAAAGGAAGGAAGAAAAAAGAAAGAAAGGAAGAGAGAAAGAAAGGAAGGAAGAAAGAGAGGAAGAAAGAAAGGAAGGAAGAAAGAAAGGAAGAAAGAAAGAAATAAAGGAAGAAAGAAATAAAGGAAGGAAGAAAGAAATAAAGGAAGAAAGAAAGAAAAGAACAAAGAAAGAAAGGAAGAAAGAAAAAAGGAAGAAAGAAAGGAAGGAAGAAAGAAAGGAAGAAAGGAAGAAAGAAAGAAAGGAAGAAAGAAAGGAAGAAAGAAAGAAAGAAAGAAAGAAAGAAAGAAAGGAAAAGAAGCAACCAATGAAGGAAGTATGGTAATAAGTAAGGGAGGAACGAAAGGAAGCAACTAAAAACTTAGCTGACATTATTTGTTTGTTTGTTTGCTTGTTTGTTTGTTTAATGTGTATAGCACCTTTCATAAATTAAAAATGCAGCTCATATTTTTTTAAAAAAACCCAGAAAAATAAAGCAGAAATGTAGTCAAAAATAAAATATTAAAATTATAATTCAACACTAAAGAGCAGCATTGTTTTGTATGATGTATACATTATGTAATAATCATTTGTAGAATTTCAATATAATTATATATCACGTATATAACGTAGTGATTAATGTCGTATGTATAATAAATAGAAATACTAAAATGTAATTAAAAGACGAAAATGAGAACAATGTTAATGTAGCGTAAAAGCAAAAAAAAAGTCATTAAATAATGCACAATAAAGGCTAGTTAAATGCTAATGTTTGTCTTTTCAGTGGTAGATGGAGCTGATGGAATATTTCATGACAGTTCTTGTGTTTACTATTGATTAAATTTTGGATGTAATCTAATAAATCGAATATTTGAATAAAGCGAAGTGTAAAAATTGATTGTTTGATGTAAGTTACCTCCCAGTTCAGTTTAGCAGAACAACTTTTCTTCCATTTTTTCCCAGTCCAGCAGGACATACTGTAAGTAAAGTTGTGAGAGGGGAGACATACTGTAAGAAATGCTGTACAGGGCGAACAGGGGCGCGCGATTGGTCCGAGGGATCGTGTCCTACCACGTCGTACGCAAACCGCTCAGAATCTGATCAGTAAGACTCTACCTTCCTCCAGTCTGAGGAATCACTCTGTGGTCCGTTATTGCGCTGATAGCGGCCATCATTCTTACTGGCAGATGCTAATCAGGTAGAATGATCAGCGGCGTCTGGTGAGCGTGATTGATGAAAACAACGGAGCGAGGATGGCGAGCTGACATTCATGGACAATTACTGCTATTAATCACGGCCTATTTATGCAGATGACTAAATTCAATCTAACTGATGATTGAACTGACGGGACACACTCACATCCGAATTTGTCAAAGTTGAAGAAAAAAATTCCTCGAGGGAGAGACGCAAAATAGCAGAAGACTTGATATGGAAATATGAACATGTACTGGGTCAGCTAGTGTTTTAGTGATGCTCCAAATTATTAGCTCCCCTTCCCGCTTCACCTCCAGCTTCACCTCCAGCTTCACCCCCCGCTTCCCCTCCAGCTTCACCCCCGCTTCACCCCCCGCTTCACCTCCAGCTTCACCTCCAGCTTCACCACCAGCTTCACCTCCACCTTCACCTCCAGCTTCACCACCAGCTTCACCTCCAGCTTCACCACCAGCTTCACCTCCAGCTTCACCTCCAGTTTCACCTCCAGCTTCACCACCAGCTTCACCTCCAGCTTCACCTCCACCTTCACCTCCAGCTTCACCTCCACCTTCACCTCCAGCTTCACCACCAGCTTCACCTCCAGCTTCACCTCCACCTTCACCTCCAGCTTCACCTCCAGCTTCACCTCCAGCTTCACCTCCAGTTTCACCTCCAGCTTCACCACCAGCTTCACCTCCAGCTTCACCTCCACCTTCACCTCCAGTTTCACCTCCAGCTTCACCTCCACCTTCACCTCCAGCTTCACCCCCCGCTTCACCTCCAGCTTCACCCCCCGCTTCATCTCCAGTTTCACCTCCAGCTTCACCTCCAGCTTCACCTCCAGTTTCACCTCCACCTTCACCTCCAGCTTCACCTCCAGCTTCACCCTCCACTTCACCTCCAGCTTCACCCCCCCGCTTCATCTCCAGTTTCACCTCCAGCTTCACCCTCCACTTCACCTCCGGCTTCACCCCCCGCTTCACCTCCGGCTTCACCCCCCGCTTCACCCCCCGCTTCACCTCCACCTTCACCTCCAGCTTCACCCCCCCGCTTCACCTCCAGCTTCACCTCCAGCTTCACCCCCCGCTTCATCTCCAGTTTCACCTCCAGCTTCACCTCCAGCTTCACCTCCAGTTTCACCTCCAGCTTCACCTCCACCTTCACCTCCAGCTTCACCCCCCACTTCACCTCCGGCTTCACCCCCCACTTCACCTCCGGCTTCACCCCCTGCTTCACCCCCCGCTTCACCTCCAGCTTCACCTCCTGCCTCACCTCCACCTTCACCTCCAGCTTCACCTCCAGCTTCACCTCCAGCTTCATCCCCTGCTTCACCTCCAGCTTCACCTCCACCTTCAGCCCCCGCTTCACCTCCAGCTTCACCTCCACCTTCACCTCCAGCTTCACCCCCCCCCCCCCCCGCTTCACCTCCACCTTCACCTCCACCTTCATCTCCAGCTTCACCCTCCGCTTCACTCCCCGGTTCACTTCCAGCTTCACCTCCACCTTCACCCCCCGCTTCACCTCCACCTTCACCTCCGGCTTCACCCCCCGCTTCACCTCCCGCTTCACCTCCCACTTCACCTCCAGCTTCACCTCCAGCCTCACCTCCAGCTTCATGCCTGCGCCACACAGACATGCAATTTTCAAAATTCAAACCATCATAATGTTTCTGAATCTTCTAAACCATTACTGTTGTTGAGTTTAAGGAACCACACCACTGTGTAGATTTCTTTCATCTGCAGAACTCTACAGTACTCACTGGCAGCTAGAAAAGAGAGAGAGAGAGAGAGAGAGAGAGAGAGAGAGAAGGAAAGAAACAAAGTGAATAAATGGTTCAGGAAAGGGGGTTAAATAGAAAGAAATGAAGAAAGAAAGAAAGTAAATAAATGGTTCAGGAAATGTGGTTAAATAGAAAGAAAGAAAGAAAGAAAGAACGAAAGAAAGAAAGAAACTGAATAAATGATTCAGGAAATGGGGTTAAATAGAAAGAAAGAAAGAAAGAAAGAAAGAAAGAAAGTGAATAAATGATTCAGGAAAGGGGGTTAAATAGAAAGAAAGAAAGAAAGAAAGAAAGAAAGTGAATAAATGATTCAGGAAAGGGGGTTAAATAGAAAGGAATATATGTAGGAAATGAGAAAAGAAATTATACAAATAAATAAGTAAACAAACAAACAAATATATAAACATGAAACATGAATGAAGTAAGAAAGAATTATATAATGAGCATAATATATACCTAATAAAATAAATAAACAAACAAATAAGGAAGTGAGGAAAATAATAGAAAGAAAGAAAGAAACATCACCTACAGTCCATCCCTCTATTCTTTCCTTCTACAGTCCATCCCTCTATTCTTTCCTTCTACACTACATCATCCCTCTATTCTTTCCTTCTACAGTCCATCCCTCTATTCTTTCCTTCTACAGTCCATCCCTCTATTCCTTCCTTCTACAGTCCATCCCTCTATTCTTTCCTTCTACACTACATCATCCCTCTATTCTTTCCTTCTACACTACATCATCCCTCTATTCTTTCCTTCTACAGTCCATCCCTTTATTCTTTCCTTCTACAGTACATCATCCCTCTATTCTTTCCTTCTACAGTCCATCCCTCTATTCTTTCCTTCTACAGTCCATCCCTCTATTCTTTCCTTCTACAGTACATCATCCCTCTATTCTTTCCTTCTACACTACATCATCCCTCTATTCTTTCCTTCTACAGTCCATCCCTTTATTCTTTCCTTCTACAGTACATCATCCCTCTATTCTTTCCTTCTACAGTCCATCCCTTTATTCTTTCCTTCTACACTACATCATCCCTCTATTCTTTCCTTCTACAGTCCATCCCTCTATTCTTTCCTTCTACACTACATCATCCCTCTATTCTTTCCTTCTACACTACATCATCCCTCTATTCTTTCCTTCTACAGTACATCCCTTTATTCTTTCCTTCTACAGTACATCATCCCTCCATTCTTTCCTTCTACAGTCCATCCCTTTATTCTTTGCTTCTACACTACATCATCCCTCTATTCTTTCCTTCTACAGTCCATCCCTTTATTCTTTCCTTCTACAGTACATCATCCCTCTATTCTTTCCTTCTACAGTCCATCCCTTTATTCTTTCCTTCTACAGTACATCATCCCTCTATTCTTTCCTTCTACAGTACATCATCCCTCTATTCTTTCCTTCTACAGTCCATCCCTCTATTCTTTCCTTCTACAGTCCATCCCTCTATTCTTTCCTTCTACAGTACATCATCCCTCTATCCGAGTCAGATTCATGCACAGCCCTAAGAAGTGACGCGTGTGTGAAGGACAAGCTCGGCCTCATCGGCTTGTAAACGACTCGCTGCTCTGTGTGTAAACGTCATCCTTGATTCAGGGTCTCGGCCCGGTCTACTTGTCAGATATTACTTGTGTACTTGCCAGATTGCTTCTTCTAAATCTGTCCACATAAACATGACCTCCTTCTGTGGCGGCATCAGACCAATCAACAGGTAAATGGACAGACACCTGCCTCGCCGTGACTCATGATCTCTGGCCCAGTGAGGCACACAGAGAGAACAGTCTGTTCTGACCACATGCCTCACTCGTTCTCCCTGTTCATCCACCTCTCTCTGTTCATCCCTTTCTCTCTGTTCATCCGTCTCTCTGTTCATCCCTCTCTCTCTCTGTTCATCCCTTTCTCTCTGTGTTCATCCCTCTCTCTCTGTTCATCCACCTCTCTCTCTGTTCATCCACCTCTCTCTCTGTTCATCCCTCTCTCTCTGTTCATCCACCTCTCTCTCTGTTCATCCCTTTCTCTCTGTGTTCATCCCTCTCTCTCTGTTCATCCACCTCTCTCTGTTCATCCTTTTCTCTCTGTTCATCCGTCTCTCTCTGTTCATCCACCTCTCTCTGTTCATCCCTTTCTCTCTGTTCATCCACCTCTCTCTGTTCATCCCTCTCTCTCTGTTCATCCCTTTCTCTCTGTTCATCCCTTTCTCTCTGTGTTCATCCCTCTCTCTCTGTTCATCCACCTCTCTCTGTTCATCCTTTTCTCTCTGTTCATCCGTCTCTCTCTGTTCATCCACCTCTCTCTGTTCATCCCTTTCTCTCTGTTCATCCACCTCTCTCTGTTCATCCCTCTCTCTCTCTGTTCATCCCTTTCTCTCTGTGTTCATCCGTCTCTCTCTGTTCATCCACCTCTCTCTCTGTTCATCCACCTCTCTCTCTGTTCATCCCTCTCTCTCTGTTCATCCACCTCTCTCTCTGTTCATCCCTTTCTCTCTGTGTTCATCCCTCTCTCTCTGTTCATCCACCTCTCTCTCTGTTCATCCTTTTCTCTCTGTTCATCCACCTCTCTCTGTTCATCCCTTTCTCTCTGTTCATCCACCTCTCTCTGTTCATCCCTCTCTCTCTGTTCATCCCTTTCTCTCTGTTCATCCGTCTCTCTCTCTCTGTTCATCCGTCTCTCTCTGTTCATCCACCTCTCTCTGTTCATCCCTTTCTCTCTGTTCATCCACCTCTCTCTGTTCATCCCTCTCTCTCTGTTCATCCCTTTCTCTCTGTTCATCCGTCTCTCTCTCTGTTCATCCGTCTCTCTCTGTTCATCCCTTTCTCTCTGTTCATCCACCTCTCTCTGTTCATCCCTCTCTCTCTGTTCATCCCTCTCTCTGTTCATCCGTCTCTCTCTCTGTTCATCCGTCTCTCTCTGTTCATCCCTCTCTCTCTGTTCATCCCTTTCTCTCTGTTCATCTACCTCTCTCTGTTCATCCCTTTCTCTCTGTTCATCCACCTCTCTCTGTTCATCCCTCTCTCTCTGTTCATCCCTTTCTCATTGTTCATCCCTCTCTCTCTGTTCATCCCTCTCTCTCTGTTCATCCCTTTCTCTCTGTTCATCCGTCTCTCTCTCTGTTCATCCGTCTCTCTCTGTTCATCCCTCCCTCTCTCTGTTCATCCCTCTCTCTCTCTGTTCATCCCTCTCTCTCTGTTCATCCGTCTCTCTCTCTGTTCATCCGTCTCTCTCTGTTCATCCCTCCCTCTCTCTGTTCATCCCTCTCTCTGTTCATCCGTCTCTCTGTTCATCCGTCTCTCTCTGTTCATCCCTTTCTCTCTGTTCATCCACCTCTCTCTCTGTTCATCCGTCTCTCTCTCTGTTCATCCGTCTCTCTCTGTTCATCCGTCTCTCTCTGTTCATCCGTCTCTCTCTGTTCATCCGTCTCTGTTCATCCCTCCCTCTCTCTGTTCATCTGTCTCTCTCTCTGTTCATCCGTCTCTCTCTGTTCATCCCTCTCTCTCTGTTCATCCTTTTCTCTCTGTTCATCCCTTTCTCTCTGTTCATCCGTCTCTCTCTGTTCATCCCTCCCTCTCTCTGTTCATCCCTCTCTCTGTTCATCCGTCTCTCTGTTCATCCGTCTCTCTCTGTTCATCCCTTTCTCTCTGTTCATCCACCTCTCTCTGTTCATCCCTTTCTCTCTGTTCATCCACCTCTCTCTGTTCATCCCTCTCTCTCTGTTCATCCCTTTCTCTCTGTTCATCCGTCTCTCTCTCTGTTCATCCGTCTCTCTCTGTTCATCCCTCCCTCTCTCTGTTCATCCCTCTCTCTCTCTGTTCATCCCTCTCTCTCTGTTCATCCGTCTCTCTCTCTGTTCATCCGTCTCTCTCTGTTCATCCCTCCCTCTCTCTGTTCATCCCTCTCTCTGTTCATCCGTCTCTCTGTTCATCCGTCTCTCTCTGTTCATCCCTTTCTCTCTGTTCATCCACCTCTCTCTCTGTTCATCCGTCTCTCTCTCTGTTCATCCGTCTCTCTCTGTTCATCCCTCTCTCTCTGTTCATCCGTCTCTCTCTGTTCATCCGTCTCTCTCTCTGTTCATCCGTCTCTGTTCATCCCTCCCTCTCTCTGTTCATCTGTCTCTCTCTCTGTTCATCCGTCTCTCTCTGTTCATCCCTCTCTCTCTGTTCATCCTTTTCTCTCTGTTCATCCCTTTCTCTCTGTTCATCTACCTCTCTCTGTTCATCCCTTTCTCTCTGTTCATCCCTTTCTCATTGTTCATCCCTCTCTCTCTGTTCATCCCTCTCTCTCTGTTCATCCCTTTCTCTCTGTTCATCCGTCTCTCTCTCTGTTCATCCGTCTCTCTCTGTTCATCCCTCCCTCTCTCTGTTCATCCCTCTCTCTGTTCATCCCTCTCTCTCTGTTCATCCCTCCCTCTCTCTGTTCATCCCTTTCTCTCTGTTCATCCCTCCCTCTCTCTGTTCATCCCTTTCTCTCTGTTCATCTACCTCTCTCTGTTCATCCCTTTCTCTCTGTTCATCCCTTTCTCTCTGTTCATCCCTTTCTCTCTGTTCATCCCTCCCTCTCTCTGTTCATCCCTCTCTCTGTTCATCCCTCTCTCTCTGTTCATCCCTCTCTCTCTGTTCATCCGTCTCTCTCTCTGTTCATCCGTCTCTCTCTGTTCATCCCTCCCTCTCTCTGTTCATCCCTCTCTCTGTTCATCCGTCTCTCTGTTCATCCGTCTCTCTCTGTTCATCCCTTTCTCTCTGTTCATCCACCTCTCTCTGTTCATCCCTTTCTCTCTGTTCATCCACCTCTCTCTGTTCATCCCTCTCTCTCTGTTCATCCCTTTCTCTCTGTTCATCCGTCTCTCTCTCTGTTCATCCGTCTCTCTCTGTTCATCCCTCCCTCTCTCTGTTCATCCCTCTCTCTCTCTGTTCATCCCTCTCTCTCTGTTCATCCGTCTCTCTCTCTGTTCATCCGTCTCTCTCTGTTCATCCCTCCCTCTCTCTGTTCATCCCTCTCTCTGTTCATCCGTCTCTCTGTTCATCCGTCTCTCTCTGTTCATCCCTTTCTCTCTGTTCATCCACCTCTCTCTCTGTTCATCCGTCTCTCTCTCTGTTCATCCGTCTCTCTCTGTTCATCCCTCTCTCTCTGTTCATCCGTCTCTCTCTGTTCATCCGTCTCTCTCTGTTCATCCGTCTCTCTCTCTGTTCATCCGTCTCTGTTCATCCCTCCCTCTCTCTGTTCATCTGTCTCTCTCTCTGTTCATCCGTCTCTCTCTGTTCATCCCTCTCTCTCTGTTCATCCTTTTCTCTCTGTTCATCCCTTTCTCTCTGTTCATCTACCTCTCTCTGTTCATCCCTTTCTCTCTGTTCATCCCTTTCTCATTGTTCATCCCTCTCTCTCTGTTCATCCCTCTCTCTCTGTTCATCCCTTTCTCTCTGTTCATCCGTCTCTCTCTCTGTTCATCCGTCTCTCTCTGTTCATCCCTCCCTCTCTCTGTTCATCCCTCTCTCTGTTCATCCCTCTCTCTCTGTTCATCCCTCCCTCTCTCTGTTCATCCCTTTCTCTCTGTTCATCCCTCTCTCTCTCTGTTCATCCCTTTCTCTCTGTTCATCTACCTCTCTCTGTTCATCCCTTTCTCTCTGTTCATCCCTTTCTCTCTGTTCATCCCTTTCTCTCTGTTCATCCCTCCCTCTCTCTGTTCATCCCTCTCTCTGTTCATCCCTCTCTCTCTGTTCATCCCTCTCTCTCTGTTCATCCGTCTCTCTCTCTGTTCATCCGTCTCTCTCTGTTCATCCCTCCCTCTCTCTGTTCATCCCTCTCTCTGTTCATCCGTCTCTCTGTTCATCCGTCTCTCTCTGTTCATCCCTTTCTCTCTGTTCATGCCCCCTCTCTCTGTTCATGCCCCCTCTCTCTGTTCATCCCTCTCTCTCTCTGTTCATCCACCACTCTCTGTTCATCCCTTTCTCTCTGTTCATCCCTTTCTCTCTGTTTATGCCCCCTCTCTCTGTTCATCCCTCTCTCTCTCTGTTCATCCCTTTCTCTCTGTTCATCCCTTTCTCTCTGTTCATCCGTCTCTCTCTCTGTTCATCCCTCTCTCTCTGTTCATCCCCCCTCTGTCTGTTCATCCCTCTCTCTCTCTGTTCAGCCCTCTCTCTCTCTCTGTTCATCCCCCCTCTGTCTGTTCATCCCTCTCTCTCTCTGTTCAGCCCTCTCTCTCTCTCTGTTCATCCCCCTCTCTCTGTTCCTCTCTCTGTTCACCTCATCTCTCTCTATAAATAAAATAAATCAATGAAAAAAGAAAGAAAGGAAAGAAGGAAGAAGAGGAAGTAACAGGGAAACAAAAATGCAAACAAAATTAATAAATAAACAAACAAAAAATGAGAAAAGGAGGGAATTGGATTAAATTAAATAAATAAATGAACAACAGGGAGGAAGTGAAAGAAAGGATATTTCTTGTAGCTACACAGTGAGTCCAGTGTGAATAAATGAATGGGGGGTGGGGGGGCGGGGGGGTAAATCGAACGAAAGAAAGAAAGAATATATGTTGTAGCTACACTGTGAGTCCAGTATAAACATAGTCAACTCTGTAATTATTGGCACACCTGCAATGCAACATATTTCAAAAGTAAACACCTGGTTATGTTAAATGCAAAACAGAAAGCGATTAAGTGATTATTGTGCAGAATTATTGGCATCCCTACATAGCAGTTAATATCAGTTGTTAATAACAATTGAAGCCCCATCCCTCTGTTGCAGTGAGCCTCTTCCTGTAATGTTGGACAGGACTGGAGACACACTTGTTGTCTGTGAATAGCAGTGAAGACGTTCATAGGGGAGACGTGAGTTTGTATACCTGCTCTACTGACTTACTTCTGAGTGTGCAAACATTCCCACTGCTGCGCTTCCTGCATCACAAGGAATCTCTGATGTACAAAAATAACCCAATAACCACCCCAGCATCACAGGCAGTATGACATCACTTTCAGTACAAATATAACTGATTGCTCATAAAGTATAGTGTTTATCATGGGACTGACTTATTAGCTCACATTGTATTTATTAAAATTGGCATGAAATATTTTGCTTAAGAAATCTTGGGGTGTGCTGTTAAAGGAAAATAATGAATGACCGGGCGGTGTGATGAAGCGGAGTTACTGTTACAACCCCAAAGTTGATTCGTTTCCCATAGCAACACATCCTGAAATGCTTCATTCCTCTTATACCACAGCAGTTTGTAAACTATCAACTTTTTTTTCTTCAATTTTTTATCCATTTATAGTTAAATTTAACATTGTGGAACGCCCACGAAATCAGTTGTTTCCTGTTATTGCTTATGTTCTAGCAGCTGTAAATGTTTGTTCCCTCACTTTCTTGGAGACTCTAGACACTGGAGACTCCTTCAATAACTAAACAAAACCTTACACAAACCTTCACTACATTATATCAACTACACTACAAAAATCTTTATTTTCTTTATGAAAACATAACATTAAAAAAAAATCTGTTTGATTAGGCTTCAATTTAAAAAAAAGTACAGTGCAAAAATCTTAGGCACCCTACTTTGCTTAGTACAAACTTTGTTATAGTTTTTATTTTATGTCTTCTATATTATCGAGTCAGTACAAAAACATTTTAGATTTCAGTATATCAGTAAAGAAAGCAGCATATTATGTAAGAGACCACATTTCAGACAAAAAAAAATCATATTAAAGGCTGCTGGGTTTTGCTGCAAAAATTCCTTATAAAACTGCACAATTTTTACCCGGGACATTTAAGGTTTCCACATTAAAATGTTTTTATGTAGCTATCTTTGCTCTACAGCATTTCTTGTCTAAGCATGTGCCCAAGCCTTTTGCACAGTTCTGACAGTACTGTGTGTGTGTGTGTGTGTGTGTGTGTGTGTGTGTGTGTGTGTCTGATGATGGCAAAAAAAAATTCAGCAACTTGCTTTTTCTTTAAGGTAAAAAAAAACAGAAACTCTCCAGTGGATTCAACAAAGACGAGGTAGACTAAGAAAAACAACTGATAAAAGCCAGAAGTAAAGTGTTTGAAAGGTTTATATGGGAAACCATATAACTCTGAAGATAACTGTCATGGCAATCACACACAGCTCTCACAGCAAGGGTGCAGTTTGCCAAAAGCAGAATTCTAAAGGCTTCATTGCATGATGAAAATGGCTCATTTTAATCAAGAGAAAGCCCAGGTTACAAATAAAAAAGAAAGCTGTGCATTGGAAAAGTTGTGGACAAGTTTTCTGGAGGGACATGACGACAAACCGTCATAAATAGTTCTGCTAAAGATGTCAAAAAGCCTTTAAAATTATCTACTAACTGCTATTAAAAAAAAAATCTCATTTTACTGCCATTAAAAGTACTATGAATAGACATGAATATTCATAAATTAGACAGATTGGAAATGTACTCCTGCCATCTCAAATAACCTTAATATTGCTAACATTAGCTAACTTAGTAGCAGCCTAGTTAGCTGCTAGTAAACTAGCCAACATATGTTGTCGCAGGTTGACTGAAGTGGGATTTCAGTGTCTGAGTCTCCGTTAACATCATTTTGTCAGTGATTTATTTAACATTGGTCAAACATTAATATAAAATACAATATATAACGTTACCATAACAATTATTAATCACTAATATAAGAGCTAAGAGCTAGCTAGATAGCTAGCTTTGCTTGGCCCTTGTTTTACTGCTACTTAATGTACTTAATTAGCAGTCTAGCTACACTTTTCACAAGTTAACTGCACACTAAATGTGTGCTAAGCCATTTGTTTTACAAAGATCAGTGAATTTTGTTTTAACGCCTTAACCCCTTAAAAGAACCGTAGATCCAAACTTATATTCCTCACTCGAACTACAGGCTCATTAGTGGAATGCATATTAGATTTAAGCTACAAATGCAGAACATCAATTATTTACCAGAGTAAGATTAGAAAAAAAGCTTTGAGGAAAATTTTATCAGCCAAAAATATCTGCATTTACGTTTTCTATTTTTTTAAATATTTAATGCAAAAGTAATGAATGTACAGTTAATTCCAGATTTATTGGCAAAATTATATTCATTTCATCCAATAATACAGTTTTTCCAACCCGAGATTCTCATATAGTTACTTATGTTTCATCAAAAATAAATAAATAAATAAAATCTTGCTCATAAGCTCATTATTTATTTATTTAAATATTAAATAGTAGTATTTAGTACCTTCTCCTAAACAATGTCTGTGGAGAAATTAATGACACCCCTAAAGAACATACTGTAGGACCCAGTGGAGGCTCATGTGTACAGTATGGGCATGTAGGGCAGAGCTTCACCATTTAGCAGTTCAACAAAATCTTCTTAAACTCCATGCATTGGAAATTCCATTAAAATACTACTTAGTTCTTTTGAGTAACCTCCATTAAAAAAAAATAATAATAATAATCTTGCTCTTTGAGAGATATAAGCCGATGTTCTGTCGGTTTGTTCACCTTTCTAGATGGTATGCAATCATAGGTCAGCGTCCTCATACTCATTATTACACCTAGTGGTCAAAAATTTAACTGCAGCAAGCATTAATAGATGCCTGTTGGGGCAGGAACTACACTGCCCCATGATTTATAAACATTCTCTATAAACATGGAGGAGGATTTTTGTTGAATAGGAATGACATTATCCACTTCAATATCCCTCTTCCATGCTTTGCAAAAGTTTGTGGACACCTGAATCACATCCATATGTGCTTGTTATAATAACCTCCACTCTTCTGGGAAGGCTTTCCATTAGACTTTGGAGCGTGGTTGTGGGGATTTGTGTTCATTAAGATACAAGAGCATTAGTGAGGTCAGGCAACGATGTCAGGTGATAAAGCCTGGGGTGCAAAAGGTGTTCAGTGGGGCTGAGGTCAGGGCACTGTGCAGGCCATTCGAGTTCCTTGTAATGTTACAGCATACAAAGACATTTTATACAATTGTGTGGTTCCAACTTTGTGGCAACAGTTTGGGGAAGAACCACATATGGGTTTGATGGTCAGAAATCCACATACTTTTGGCCATGATACAACAGAGAGAGAGAGAGAGAGAGAAAACACTGTCTGCACGTGCACTTTGCCATTGTTTGTGGGAATTTATTAGATTTTATTCTGATTATTTACTGTAAAATAAGATCTTGATTTTTAAACCAGCCCAAATTGGTGTTAAAAACAAACAAACAAACAAACAAGCATAAAATCATGACCATGGCAACCCTGTCACTAACTGCCCTGTCCTTTGCTCCTCCCCTGGGCATGGGGCAGAGTGATTCCTGCCCCACTGGGCCTCTATTAGCTGTTGTTGCAGTTCTTATTTTTGACTACAAAGTGCAATAACAATTCCATGGAGCTAAATGGGGCAGTGAGCATGCTGACCTGTGATTGTGCAACATCTAGAAAGGTGAGCAAATCAAATAAACATTGGCTTATATCTTTCAAATAGCGACTTGCAAGTACGTCATTCAAAAGGGGCAATTAGTATTTCAATTGTAGTTTAAATGTATGGAGGAATTTATGACGATTAAAATTTGTCTGGACGAGTTGCCTCTATTTGCCACTGGTCTTACTGTATGTCTCACTTGGTAGAGTAACTGTCTTACTGTCCATGTTTCATGATAGTGTAACACTGGCCACCCCTTAGTTACGCCCTTGTTAAGGTCTGAGGCTAAACATGAACAGATTTCTCAAAAGGAACCGAACTTTCGTGCCAGTATTGTTGTTTTCTCCTTTGTGCTGTTGGATCGTCTGCTCCAGTTCTTCTTAAAGCTTGTTTTAATATTAACTTCGCTGTTTTAATATTACCATTTCCTTTTTCATTTAATGTTGTAAATTTTCCCATAAGCTGTCCATGGAGATTTTTTTGCCGCATCAGTTGTTCTTGAGAAGCACCTTATAAGGCTGCAGGCTAATTGCGTTTCATCGAGCTTTTAATAATGCGCTTTCTTACTGCAGAAATCAAAAATAAATGCTGTTATGAGGAGACGTGATGGATATTTATGTTAGGGAGTTGTTATTAGCTTGTTATTGTCTTGCTGAAGGTGATCTTGAGGTGGCACACTCGCACAGCAGGTTGTGTATAAAGCAGAGCGCCATCGCGACTCTGAACTCTGAATATATATATATATATATATACACACACACACACTCCACATATAAACCTTATATTTTTATTTACCTACATTTGGATGGTGTTGGATGTTGCTGTTCCTGAATTGTTCTGAAGTAAAATGGGTGCTCCTCATCACTGACAGCAACAGACTGAGTGTCTGATCTGCTGCCAGCTGTAATGGTTCAGTCCCTCTGTGCTCCTGTGTGCCAGCATTTTGTCTTTTTGAACATAAATCATGGTGGATTGTTTAAATCCTGTTTATGCGCATGGGCACGTCCAAAATAGTCTCTTGGCTGTGATCAAACAATACAAACAAGTCTAAAACCACTGGCGCTGTTTATAAAAAAAAATAGCAGAAATAAATAGGTAAATGAAATAACAATTGGAAAAGTGATGGTTTTCAAAATTTTTGGCACCCCAACAATTAGTATGTCTAACAACATTTTAGAATTTGGAGACTCCTTGGGCTCATTGATTGAACTGCATCTTGGTCCTGTTTCTGTATTGAATGCAGTCCAGTGAATGCTCCACTGGACAAATCTTAACTTCTTGACAGAGGCAGCCACATTTATGGGAGTAAGGGAGCAACACCACACCCTGACCACTGGTACTTATCAAATTTCATGACGTCAATCTTCACAAGAGCTCCATTATGCTTATTTTTAATTACTTTCATATTCACAACTATTCCAGACCTTTACACCTTTTTTTAAATACCAACCTGACTGTGCTTAATTGTATGTTTGACTATATTAATTTAAAAAAAAAAATTTGTATTTAAATGTTAAACATCATACTTGGTATGACAGAAAGTGTCCTTGTAGACTTTTTCTTGTAAGGAGGATGATTTTCTTACATTTACTTTAAATATACATTGTGGTGCCGATAATTTTAACAAATTTATTAATAATATCATTAAAAAGTTCTAATGAAATTTTTTTTTTAGAGGAAAGAAAAATTGTTTCACCGAAAAACGTTCATCAAGGTTTTATCTTTGTCCATTGTCTTTCCTAATTTTAAAAGACGTTTATAAACGATATTAAATTACATTCACTGATCATATAATACACAATGCATGTTCGAATCCCACCTCCACCGGTCCAAAGACATGTGTTGTCATGCAAAGAATGGCATTTCCTAGTTGTCTGTAATGTGTGAACGGGTGTGTGAATGTGTGTGTGTGTGTGTGTGTGTGTGTGTGTGTGATTGTGTCCTGCTATGGATTGGTACCCTGTCCAGGGCATCTCCCGCTTTGTGCCCCGAGTTCGCTGAGCTAGGCTCCAGGCAACCCGCGACCCTGCGTAGGGGATAAGCAGTATGGAAAATGGATGGATGGATATAATAATATAATTTATATCAAAGCACTGGTTTTTATTAATGCACTCGTTCTGATACGTTTTCAGCTCATTCATGTGGATTTGTATGAGGAACTCTCCATATAAAACATGTAAATAAATCAATCAATCATGTACAATCATTGATATGGTGCAGTCTTCTGCAAGGAGATGTTAATTGAACATTTATGGAAGGAGTCTCCAGTGTCAACGCTTTGTAACAGAAAAAAACCTCGTTAGTGTGTGAAATTTCGCCAGTTCTCAAGTGTCTGAGAAACACTGTTTAAGTAAGTGCAGATTAATTAAAGTGTGTATGTTGTGTCCAGAACATCATAATGTGTGTGTGTGTTGAGAGGAGACGCATATCACTGACAGCATCCTGCCTTCCAACCTGAAAAACCTCATTTTACTAGAGAGCCCAGAACATTAGAAGTCCTTGTGCTCAAATCAATTACACTCTAATTGTTAACATCCTGGAGATTTTTCATCCAAGCCGAGTGGCATTACCAAGGAATCCAAATGAGATTTTTTCCACTTCGTCCCCACATTACTCTGGAAACGGGCGTTCCTATGGTAACTTTCAACTCGATGATGAGCTCTGGAAATGGAAAAAAAAAAAAAACGATATGGAGGTTGGATACGGAATGTCATCAGATCTTTGTGCCTTGATGCAAGGAAATGCCAACTGTTCTCAGGCCCTTAAGGAAACGACTGTCCAAATGAAATAATGCACGCTTTTGTGCGTTGTTGACATTCTTCGGTTAATTGAGGTCAGGACTGAATGTCACCCTCTCGTGTTGCTGGTAGTCTTTCATTAAGAGCGCCGATAATCAGTGAGACTGACACTTAAAATAAATAAATAAATAAAAGATCTGAGTTAAATACAGTAGAATTAGAAAATCTGTGAAATGAGAACTGTTTGTGACTTTTGATGTAATAGACGTCATTTTAGATGAAGTGAACCTTAATAGGGATGTCACGATACCAAAAATCTACACAGCAAAATCACCAGTGTTGATTTTAACACCCACAGTGTTGAATTTACACCCTACAGTGTTTATATAAGTCCAATGGACTCAAATAAACACTCTGGGTGTTAATTCAACACTACGGATTTTACTGTGTAGTAGTCAGTACCGATACCACCAAAAGTACACGATACTCGATAGCAAAGTCGATACTATTTTTATTTTATAAAAATAAAATAAAAAAAAATTTATTAAAACTCTCCTGGTGGACATCCTCCTCTGGCTGATACTGGCAAAAAGAGAGAGAGAGAGAGCGGGAGAGAGAGAGAGGGATATTTTAGTTATCAAACACTGTCTGACAATGAGTGGGGGCTACAGTGGAGGTGCACTCCTAAACGCACACAGATGCACACACACACACACACACACACACGCATACACACACACACACACACACACCTTATACTCTGAATGCAAGCATTAGTTTAAATTCACTGATATGGTAGCAGGTCAAAAAGATTTATTAAAAGCATGAACATTTGAATAATTATTAGTGACAGTAGCTACATTTAGCTGACAGGACACGGGCTGAATGGCGATGCATTAGGCGATGCCCATTAGGAGGTATTTATAACATTACAATGTGTTAACTTCGTTAACAAATAACTGGCTATCGCAAACATTACATGGAGCATAACGTTAGCTGGTTTTCACGACCACAATACCAGCTGCCTCAAACAAACATAATATAGGACCGTCTTTCAGGTGCTTCGCCAAATTCCAGGTTTTTCCTCGCTTTGTTTGAAATGAACGATAGCATTGGTTGCACACCGGCTTCAGAGCATCAATTATATGTTTGTTGTCATCCGCCTCGATTGCGAAGTATTTACATAGTTGACTCTTACCATCTTTCCTCTTAACAAGTCGTGGCGGCGCTAAACTCGTCGCCATCTTCTGTAGTTTTTCCTGTGTGCTTGTAGTTGTTGTTGTTCTTCTTCACCACTTGTGGACCGACTAAAACACTTGCGCGTATTTGCTGCCCCCATCAGGTCCGGAAGAATTGCAACCTCGGGTACCTCCATTAGAAACGGTACCAACGCTACTCCAGAAAAACAAGTACTGTCACATTTTAAAAATGTTGGTACCGACTTGGTACCGAAGTATCGGTTCTCGTGACATCCCTAGTCCTTAAATACAAATAATGATGTATTTTATTGAAGACTTGTTTATATTTTGTATATTTTATATATCATAATGCATTCGATCGTCTGACTTTTGTCTATGTAAGGAATAAAACACTTCAGGAACGTGTAGTTATAGGAAAATATCAACCATGCACCTCCTGAAGTGCTTTGTTCCTCTTACACCACAGCAAATTTGGCAATGCTTTGAATATTTTATTCATTAATGAATGTTCGTCTCAGGGAGATTTTCCTCGCCACCGTCGCCTCGCCGAGCTACTGGCGCTGAATTAAGGGGCCAGTACACTGTTGAAAGATTTACATAAAGATGAGTTGATAAAAAGGTATATATTGCACAGAAAAATATATTTGTAGAGTAGTATACTTCATATCCAGTTAATGTTTATATGTAAAAATGTTTGATGTTCAATGATGAAGTAGAAATGCTTTTGTTTGTGGTGAGTGAGTGTGAAGCCTAACAGGAGGGTCCTTAGAATTCAGTTACTTAATTCTGTTAATATGAATTAATAACATTCAATAAGTTAAGAAATCTTACTTTAATCTTCAGAATTTAGTTCATGTGTTAATGTTAATTAGAGTAATGTGTTTTCTTTTTATGAGACCAGTTACTGTGAAACAACTTGTCGAAGTGGAGAGAATAAAGTTTTTATTTGCATTTCTTTCAGAATTGTGGAATTAATTATTATTAATTTAAAAGAAGGTATAAAAGGCAGAACTATCGATATCGGTATTGGTTATCGCTATTGGCCAAGATCACTCTGAATAATCGGTTATCGGTATCGGCTGAGAAATTTAGTATCTGTGCATCTCTACTTTTTATCCATTTATAGTTACCTTTAACGTTTTGGTAAATAAGACCAAAAAAAACCCTGACACTGGAGACTCCATAAACATTAAATAACTCCATAAACATTAAATAAACATTTCCTCGTAGAAAACTTTACCAAAAATGACACGTTTTGTATTAGAACAAGCGCGTCTGTGATTTGAATTACAGCCAGAAGTCTTGCAACATATTTCACCCTGATCTCATGTATGAATATGAAAATGTGAGGGTGGTGTGGTTTGATGCTGTTTAATTTTTTTTAGGAATTAGTGCATATGATAACCCCGCCCCCTTTTTTCAAATTCTTTGTTTGTACCAATATAGCTAGATGATTTCCTACTGTAGTATAGCATCCTTCCTTCCCTAATGAGCATCACTATATTTCAGAAGTCTCTTACATCACATCGTCACTCGGTTCACATTTGCATTTAGCAATATGCAGTTAGACTTCATCCTTAAGGTTACTGAAATACCAAAAATTCCAAAATACTTCTAATGATTCATTTCTTTTGAGCTCATCAAAGTTCGTCTCCCGCATTATTCATTGCCGGGTTTCTATTCTTTCATGTAAAATAGGCTTATTGGGTGTCTCAGAGTGGAGAGATGACATAGAGCTTATTTCTAAATGCAAAAAAGAAAAAAAGAGGTGCTGATGAAAAGGACAATCATTTTGCAAGGTCGCATGACAATGAGATCCGTTGTAGTCTCAAAGTCTTCGAATATTAAAGGTTTTTGGTTTCATAATTTGTTGAGAACTACTACAACTATTCTTCAATAGTTCTCTCGATGCTTTAATATTCAAGAGTTATTTTAAATTAAGAAAAAATATTCTAAAAAAAAATAAAATAAAAATTCTGGTAGTAATTCTTTTCAGTCGCTGAAGTGCATGTTAATAATGAATTTGCAACGATTCACACCTAGCTGTGAGTCGTCTTAATAAAAAAATAAATAAATAATGCTATCTTTGGCAAGATTTTTGGAAAACCTACATTGAGCTTCATAACACATTTATAAAAAGGCCATACATAAACCTTTCATAACGCAAATGCTGGAGAATTTATACACGGCTTCTGTTCATATACTAAGTTGATTGCAGAGGTTTTAACAGATTAAAAAAAAATCTTTGTAAAGTATTAGTTTGTTTGGTTTATTTTTTACTAACAACAACTTCATATGTAAAGTATGTAAAGACATCATATCTAAAGTATCCATCTTATTCCTGTTCATTTAGCCAGCATAGTCTGTAATGGTGTTAAATGCAAAATTGATTACCACTTCACTGACCAAGTGAAAAATCGTTTCATCATAGGCTGCATAAAAGTGTTATAAATGCGGAATATTTCATCACTTTATTGACAGTCTTTTAATTGACATATGAGTTTCATAAAGAAATAATGCTTACATAATGCTTCATAAAAGTGTTATAAATGCGGAATATTTCATCACTTTATTGACAGTCTTTTAATTGACATATGAGTTTCATAAAGAAATAATGCTTACATAATGCTTCATAAAAGTGTTATAAATGTCAAATTAATTGCCTTGTTAGTTTGAGGACATGGGAATCAATCATTCATTAAGCTGACTTATGGGCTTTTTAAATTAGTGAAGTTGTTACATAGTACACATAGTGCTGCAATACATTCAATGTTGATAATCACTTTAATTTGAGGACATGAATATCATTCGTTAAGCTGACATAGGGGCTTCATATGGGCTGACTTGTGATATTGCAGAAGGTACAGTAATCATTCACTCGGCTGATATATGGGCTTCAGAGGGTATACATACACAAATATCATTCATAAAGCTGACATATGGACTTCATAAATGTGTAAATTTGTAGAGGGTATACATAGTGCTTCATATACACTCAAAATTTATTACGTCTTAGTAGATACAAATCTTACGGCTTACGTATGTGCTTCATGGATATGCAAAGCTCTGAAAGGTATTTAGTACTTCATAAAAATGTTATGCCTATAAACGTGTCATAACAGTGTTATGAAAGCAAACCTGATTACAACTTTAGTTTGAGGAGATGAAAATCATTCATGAAGCTGAATAAAAATGTAATATAAATATAAATCAATAATCAATTCAATATAAAAATGAACTGTGACTTTACTTACGGGCTCCGTAATAAAAGAAAGTTGCCCAGATGCCATGTGAAGTGTACAAGGGGCAGTGGTGACTTAGCGGTTATGGTTCTGGGGTACTGATAGGAAGGTTGGGGGTTCAAGCCCCAGTACTGCCAAGCTGCCACTGTTGGGCCCTTGAGCAAGGCCCTTAACCCTGCTCCAGGGGCACTGTATCATGGCTGACCCTGCGCTCTGACCCCAAGTTCCTGACAGGCTGGAGTATGCGAAGAAAACACTGTGCTCTACTGTATATGTGACCAATAAAGACTCATTACATGATACTTCATGCTAGTGCTATAAAAAAAAAAAAAATTGATAATGACTTTAGTTTGAGGGTATGAAAATCATTCATGAGGCTGACATGAGCTTCTCAAGAAAAGAAAGTAGACATACTGATTTGACCACCGTAGATTTGAAAATGATTCGTTCGGCTGACGTAGTGTTTTATAACATCGAAATTAAGCATTTATGACGATTATTGGTGTCGCTTCTGTCTTGTATAACAAAGTCATAACAAAGTCACATACTACAATGCGAGTTCATGAGAAAGCCTTGTAGCAATGCTTTATAAAAGACTTATTCAATGCTTATGAATGTGTTATGAAGGCCCAATGTAGCTGCTAGTGAAATTTAGGGAGGAAAATAATTCTAGCTTTAAAGATATAGTAGCTTGAGAAATTTTTAGCTTAACAACAACATAAATCCGTGAAAAGGCCATGCGTCTGTTCTATGACAGAGGAACAGTTCAGGATGGTTAATCAACCTCCAAAATAGATTTCCCAGCCATGCTGGGGAAGGTAGTGGACCCTCAGCGAGGGGTCGTCATGGTGACATCAGGCACTGCTGCGCTAAATCGTCCAGGGCTTTACTTTTGTCTCTGTGACGCTTTTTCTTCCTTGTGACCATTGCGTAACTCATCACTTTTTTCCTCCTCTCTCACTATCTCTTTCTCTGGATTTCAAAAGGCCAATTGGTAGTTTTGTGTCCGCTAGCTTTTAACATGCTAAGGCTAATAAAAGCGCTCAGCAAATCAAGCCGAGTAACGGCTAATATTTCCGTCTACGTTAATTAGCTTCTTTTTTTCCCCTCCATTGCTTTTCCAAGTATTGTGTTAGATGTGAAGGGGCTCCTGTCTGTCCTCAGGAGTACTCCAGAGAGCAGAAAAATGGATGCAGTCTCTCTATATGGAAAACTCTTTTTCTGCTTCTGCTTGTGATCACTGGAATCCAGTCTCAACTTTTCAACAGTTGGTTGTTTTCATTTGAACCTTTCGTTCATACAAACCACACGCAGACATGTTTTTGAAATGCTAATGAAATCCGAGTGGCCACAAATAGGTAGCGAGCATCAGCAGCTAGTCTGATTCCATCATGCTACTGTAAGATCCTGTTATGCTGAAACAGAAATGTACTGTTCTGACAAACGGTCTTTACCACATTTTTGCATTTGATCAAATCCAAAAGATTGACCACAAGTTAACGTATCCGTGATTAGCTTTCACTTCAAATGGAGCGAAAAGTACATTTCTATTAGCATAACAGCACCATGGCTAATATATGCAGATGGTAAAGGTCACAGGGGATGAGTGAACGGGGGACGTTCGAAATGAAATTGAATTTTGAATATGGCTTTGAATAGTAAGATGTTTTTTTGACTCTCGTTTCGGAATCTCAAGGTCGCCGCGTGTGAAATCCCATTAAGCATTAAAGTATAAAGCCTGAACATGAAGCACAACACTGTTTATTTGGAATATTGGGATTTTATCAGGCTGCTGCACACGTGTACCAGTGGACTTGTGTGAATGCACTACTTTCTCAAGTTGGTAAGAAAAAATAACATGCCATGAATTTCAATCTGTTTCCCAATTATGTAGCTTTGGAGTCAGTTTATTTCAAATTTGTGTACAGGATTGATGGACATGGCCTGCAGTTAATGATCAATTTGCTGGAATAATCTATTGATTATTAATATTTTAGTTGGCAAGATGAATCATTTTTGATGTGTGGAATATGCACCTATTGAGTTCAGCCTTAGATTTTTAATACCTAGTATCAGTGAATCGACTCATTTTGGGATTGACTTGGATGAAAGCTTGAAGACTTTACACACAGCCTTTATTAAAACTAGATTGGTAGGCTTGGCGGTTAAGGCTCTGGGTTGCTGATCAGAAGGTCGGGGGTTCAAGCCCCAGCACTAACAAGCTGCCACTATTGGGCCCTTGAGCAAGGCCCTTAACCCTCTCTGCTCCAGGGGCACTGTATGATGGCTGACCCTGCACTCCGACCCCAGCTTCCTAACATGCTGGGATATGCTAAGAAAAGAATTTCACTGTGCTGTAATGTATATGTGATCTTGCATATGCTAAGAAACGCTATGCTGCTGCCCAACCCTGCATAGTACAGATGTTGTGTTTTAAAATGAGAATATTTGTCTTGTAGAATAATCATTCATTGAGAATACTCTACTGTATGTTCAGTCATTTTCAACCCATTGACTTGCCAAGTACCAAATGTGCTAACTGAATAATGTAGGACAACTCAAAAGGATGTAAGGCGGTTAATTAGTACGATTCAACCAGGTACATTGTGCTTCCACTGTTTCTCGCATTCTGACAAATATACGATTACAAATCGAAATATTAGCTATAAAAGTTATGTCGCATCCCTGCTGAAAAAAAAAAAAAAACAATTTAAACCCTCATAAAATTTGTACTGGTTTTAATGATTATAATGGGAGTTGTATTGGTTTTAATGGAAACTCTATTGATCCCTATGGGTCTCTACTAATAATTTGTTGCCTTTTATTGATGGCATGTTATGTCTAGTGGATACCATTAAGGACCAATAATGGTAATAGTAATGGACCAATAAATAGTAATGGATCAGTAATGGTGGTTTGTAATGGCATTTGTAGTGGAGGGGTGGGGGGGGGGGGGTTCAGCATGGAAGGCCAACAGCAGTGTAAAGTGTTTCCATACTTTAGAGGAAGTTCCAGAGTTTTCTGTGTTTCTGCTCTGCCATTTCCATCACTCGCTTATTAAACAGATTATTCTCTGTGTAACTGTTGTTCCTGCTGCTTTCATGTCGTCCTGCAGCTCTTTTCTGCAACATGACGGCTGAATTCTCATTTAGCTTACTTATCTTTAGTCCGAGAGTGAGTTGCGAAAACCCACTTTTGTTTGAAACCTGCTAGTCAGCTAGTTACACTAGCGATGGAAGGTCGGACACATATGAGTAAATGTCAGAAAGTAAAAAGTAAAAGTCAGAAACGGAAATAGATCATGTTTCTAAATCAGTAGTCTTTTCTGAAGAACCAAAAACTACAGCAGTTGGGCAGGGGAACTGATCGAGAGGACACGGGGACAGTAAGCGACACCTTGGGTTAAGTTTCACAAAAGTAAAGGAAAAGACTAAGAAAACATTTGCATACAGGACTGGATGTCTTTATGTGGATACACTTATCCCAAGAGGAACACTAAAAAGTTTTCAGTGGCACAGATTAAGCGACTAAGCTAATTTATTGGCTAATTTATTCTTATATAATAATTAAATGACAAATTCTGAATACCACCACTGCTTCTGCTGTCTGGCAGCCACTCAAAATGCATGAGCGCGTCGCACTTATCAATTTAATTTTACAGATCACCCAGTGGTTTTATTGAGCACATTTCCTCATCCTCATGGAAATTAATTGCTGTCTACTCCACAGCTCTTAGATTTTTCATTTTGAGATAGCCTTTTTTTTTTTTAGAAATTTGTATCTAAGACAAATATAAATACTAAAGTTAATGCCCTTGTATAATTTTTTTTCCCCAAATCAAATCGTATTGAAACTTTTTTTAAAAGCTGTTTTTACTTAAAATTCATTTGTATCCCCAATCATGGAGTTTTTATTTAGAATTTAAGGGAGCTGTTTAAAAAGTTTAAACTAGTTTAGATTGTTTATCACTTTTCTTGGTTATTTCCTTTTATATGACAGCATTGTTGAATTCTTGAATCTGATTGGTGCAGAATGCGCTTGTTCTAATACATTTGTTATTCTTTCTATAGTAACAAAAAATTCACATGGATTTGTATGCCAGATGTTTCATATATCATATATATAAATTTAGCGATATGTAATATTTATGGAAGGAGTTCCCAGTGTCAGTGCTTTGTAACTATCCATTTTCCACCTTGGGAAAGTCTTCCAGACAGAAAAGAAAGCTTACAATTCCTTCTTTCTCTATAACATGATGATGTGTGATTTATTTATTTATTGTTGTTGTTGGTCTTATTGACTTAGAGAGAGAGAAAACAGAGGTATAACTGTTTATAGCTGCTATAACATAGGCGATAATAGGAACATGGACATTCAACAACTTATAAATGGATCAAAAGTATAATGTCATTTGTTAATAAAAAAAAAAGTAATAGCCTTACTGTTACTATTCTGTGTTTGATGATTTCCCTACAACATCACTCACCAAACTGTTTTATTTCTTACTTATACGCAAACTAAAAAGGTAACCGAAGTCATAGTATTTATTCAGGTTGAATTTTTTTAACATACAGTATTACAGTTCACAGTGACATCATTCATGGCTGTTGACTTACATTGATATATAATCAAATCAGCACAAATAATCATTTTTATGACATAAATCAGCGAAATATGTTTGGTTTTTATTTCATTTTATTATATGTGGGGGCAGGTTCATGGAGGTCAGTACATTTTGTGTATTTTTTGCAGGCTCTATATGAGCCATATTTTTTAACAGCATCTAATAAACACAATTTGTACCATGAGATCAAATCCTGTATCTTTCCTCTCCTTTGGCTCCTTCGTTTTTTTTTTTTTTTTTCAAAGCTGCATTGCCCTCCTTTGTCTTGTATGCACAATAGATTTATTCATCGTACATTGCTGCAAGTCTCTGGATCTGTTTTCAATTTTCCACTGTGGTTCAACAAGCGCCATGTGATCATCGCAAGCCTTTGAAGTTCTCCAAGGCATTTCAATTTTCTGTCGTGTGGTCCGTTAGAACAGCTATCTCTTCCTCCCATATATAAAATTAGAATGAAACCTGCAAATATGGTGCTTTTCTATTTAAAAAAAAAAAAGTTTTCTCATAAAAATCTGCTATATTACAATGTGCAAAGTGATCTGTTGGCTATCAAATGCGTCTGGCCAAAATGTGTTTGTTTTTGTTTTTGTGTACAAGTCATTAATTCTTCTAATACTCATTTGGACCTCAAGCTCTGTAATTAAGGCAGGAAGTATTGCTATGGCACTGTACAGCCATGTTGGGTGCAATGGTTTGACCCAGTTCATTTATGGGTTGTGTCATAGATAAATATCGTGATTGGACTCATACTGTGCCCTCTACTAATATTGGCACCCTTGGTAAATATCAGCAAAGAAGGCTGAGAAAAATTGTCTTTATTGTTTAACCTTTTGCTCTTTTGTTAAAAAAAAATCACAAAAAATACTCTGCTCTCATGGATGTCAAACAATTGCAAACACAACACAGGTTTATCAAAACAAAATATATCATTGTTAAATATACGTGTGCAACAATTATTGGCACCCCCATGAATTCATATGAAAAAAATATATTTGAAGTATATTCCCATTGATATTATTTTTTTTTTAGTACACATGGGTGACTAGGAACAGGAAATTGTTCAACCATGACTTCCTGTTTCACAAGGGTATAAATATGAGGTAACACGTAGACCAAATTACCTTAGTCATTCATAACAATGGGTAAGACCAAGGAATATAGCTGTGATGTGCAGCAAAAGGTTGCTGAGCTTCACAAAATGGTACGTGGCTATAAGAAAATAGCACAAGCATTGAAAATACCCATTTCCACTATCAGGGCAATAATTAAGAAGTTCCAGTCAACTGGAAATGTTATGAATCAACCTGGAATTGGACATGTGTCTATATCGTCTCAATGCACTGTGAAGAGGATGGTTCTAGTGGCCAAAAAATCTCTAAGTATCACAGCTGGAGAACTACAGAAGTTAGTTGTGTCTTGGGGTTAGAAAGTCTCCAAAACAACAATCTGAAGTTATCTACATCACCACAAGTTGTTTGGAAGGGTTTCAAGAAAAAAGCCTCTACTCTCATCCAAAAACAAACTCAAGTATCTTCAGTTTGCCAGACACTACTGGAACTTCAAATGGGATCAGGTTCTATGGTCAGATGAAACCAAAATAGAGCTTTTTGGCAATAAACAACAGAGGTAGTTTTGGCACAAACAGAGAGGTAGTGATATGGAAAAGTACCTCATGCCCACGGTTAAATATGGTGGTGGCTCTTTAATGTTTTGGGGCTGTTTTTCTGCCAGAATAATCTCATTATTCATTATCTTTAAAGATATTATTTGAGCGGACCAGTGTCTTAATTTTTATGACTATGTGTTATGCTAGCATTAGTTTTGTCACCGTTTCCCCATCCCTTCATATTCTTGATTTTGTGAAGATCTAGCATCCATTCAAAATTAATACTATGGCTAGTAAAAATCCTTCCTATCAACAGCCAGAGCACGTTCATGTGTCTAGTGCAGCAGGTGGCTGGATTTGAAAAATCATTGCACACTCAATGTTGAGGTGCTTTTCTTTTATGCCACTAAGAAATATATGAGCCAATTAGAGTGTGTTGAAAAGTTTCTTTTGGAGAAAGTCAATAGAGAGCAGAATTTTTTTTCTGGTTGTTGGGCATATTAAGTAATGAAAAAATTGCTAGTGACCTTTACATCAACTTCTTTCTGAACCTGGGTACATAATTAATAATGTTTTTTTTTTCTGGATGCCCGAGTTAGAGATTTGTCTATATGTTATACATCATGATTATGCTAAGGAGTCTCATATTGGTGCATATTGTATCTAGAAATAAAAGATTTTGTAGCATTGCATCGACCAAAATGGATGACAGCATGCTCGTAAACTCAGTGAGTCAGTACTAATTAAATTTCTCACCTACCTCTATCCACTCACAGATATTTTCCTCTGCGTCATCCTTCCCCTGTTGCTGATTTTCCACATGAATTGAAATAGAAAAGTGTTTGACCAAAGAAGCCATGTTCAGGGAACAAGAGAGACGCTTGACGCAAGGTAATTAGTATTGCCAAAAAACACATGCCGCTGGCTGCTATCCTCTGGAAGGTTTATATTAATAATTACATGGCTTGTTTAATTTTTACATTCAGGGTCAAAATTTTAAAATGTTGAGCTTTATTATTGATGGTTTGATTTAATTTTCTATGGTGGTGCACATTATGAGGAAACAGGAAATAAAAGTAACACTTTGAGCTGCATTGTAATGTATGAAATATATATATTGTAGAAATTTGTATTTTTATTATTTTATTTATTTATTTATTTATTTATTTATTTATTTATTTATTTATTTATTTATTGCTGTTTGATTTTACTTGCCTTCCAGTGAGATATTATTCAGATTATTTTTTTTTTTAAAAGAGGGATGTTTTGCACACTTTTGCTGGCATGCCATCCCTGCTGAAATGAATAATATAATCAATAAAGGAGCATATTTTCAGTGTTGCCTATGGTGAAGGTCTCATTAGGTGGTGCCTCTATGGAGAGACTAAAAGAACCTGTTGGATGCCTGCAATTTGGCTGCAATGCTGCTGCCTACAAAGCAGTCAATAATACAAAAGGGTGGTGTGCAGCTCTGCTGTAAGAATTGGCAGTAATCTAGCAATGTGTGCTTGGCATGCACAGAACACACAGCCAGAAGGAATGTTAAATTGATATTGATGCATCCGAGGTTCGGCGAAATTCATCTCTTATATTAGTGTCTTGAAGAATATTACATTTGTGCATCTTTTCTACTTTACAAATGGCTTTGATGCTTGACAAGGGGATGAGATTCGAAGATAATTCAAAGCCTCGTAGACACGCAATCTGAAGCTGGGGCCGTGAACAGATGAAGAGCGCAAGGCACATCCGTTCCATCTTCTTCTCTTGACTCGCCATCCCTCCCTGCTCAGTTCCTTCATCTCGCGCCCTGCTTTTGATGAAGTGCCTCACGCTGAGGACATTTTTCTCACTCCTACTGTAGGTTCATCAGCTCGGGTGGGTAGAATCAAAGAAGGTCCTTATTCCCTCGTGTCCTCTCTGGTGGAGATGCAGGAGTGCTGGTCACCCGGAGCTATTTAGGAGTCATTAATCTTTCCCTTCGCATCAGGCTGCCCTACCTGCTCCCTCTGACTGCTGCTATAGAAAGAAACCAAGCACCACGTCACCTGAATCATTTTTATTTCCAGACGAAAATAAAATTTCAGTGACACCTCCAGGAGTAAAAATGGTACTTAAATGCTACATTTCCACCACATTTCCTTCATAGTCATTGTCATTAAGCACTTTATCCTGGTCAGGGTCACATGGATCCAGAGTCAATCACAGGCACACTAAGAGTGAGACAGGAATATGCCCTGGGAGGTATGCTGGTCAATCACACCACACCACACATTCATTCACACCTAGGGGCAAATTAGATAATCCACCTACCAACATACTTTTAGGAAAAAATTGGAGAACCCCAGTGGAAACATGCAGGAGAACATGTGAAATTCTACACAGACAGTAACCCGTGCTCAGAATTGAACTGGAGACCCATGAACTCTGACATGGTGACACTACATGTTGCACCACTGTTCTATACAACTATCACATATTTGGTGTAATATGCTTATTTACTTACAATTCCTTTCGACAGTCTTAGGGAAAAAAGGTCCAGTCTAGACCCCAAAAAACCTTCTTTGGTTTGTTCCTATTGTGGAATGTTTCTAAATAGAACCCTACAACAGATAGCTTTCCTTTTCCAGACAAGGTTCCAAGTTCCTTTAGGAAGCTAAGAAACCTATTGTGTGACCTGCATCAAAAATATGTATGATAATTTAACCAGTCTGAATATATACTGGGCAAACTTTGTAGGAAATCTGAAGGGAAGGTGCCAGCTGAGTTTGCTGACATCCTCCATGAAGGTTTGAGTAAATCAAAACTAAACACCACAGTGCATTGTGGCTATTTTGTAAATGCTAGAGTAAAGTGTTTTTTTACATTACCTATCATGGTGCATTATGGATTAAAAGAGTACCAGTACACCTGGATGTCCTTGTGGTCCTAAATCTAGAACCCTCAGGGACCTGTAGGAAGGTTCTATATAGAACCCAATACAATCGTGCTATATGTTGAACAGAATGCTACTGTCTTTCACAGTAGTTTAGCTGTCTTTTTGTTGTTTTCGGATCTGTGAGGTTTGCATTTTATGGAGTATTGTGGCCCTCGAATTAATTATTTCAAAGTTATAAAATTATTATCTTCACATTTGATTCAGAGGAATGGGTGGATGGACTTTATTAATCCCCAAGGAGACATTTTCAGGAGACTGGAGTAATGCCAAATGCTTTTGCTCTGGTTTGCCTGTGTTTCTGGGTTCAGTACATTTGGTAAGTAAACAAAGCTTTTGTGATTCGGGTACTGATTACAGAGCATTACGACACTCCTCAGGGAAGAACAAGGAAGCACTTGCTTCTACACTTTTACCAAATGGTCATTATGGTCAATATTTGCTCCCCAACTTGTCTAGGTTTGGGCGTTGTGAGTCTTGTCATCGTTAGGAATGTAGGTTTGACATGTTGTCAATTATTGCAAGAGCAGCATGGCTTTTGCATCAGATTCTTACAGTATGTTTGTTGTCAAATAAAACTAACATTTTTTTTTTTTTTTGAAATTCTTGCTTCCAATTTCATGCTTGTCGAGCAATCGTTTGTCAACAGGAAATTGGTGCACGATGACTTTTACATAACATGGAAAGGAACCAGTACGGTATGTTCTGCCCATTTATAATTATGGATTTCATGAGGTTGATTGATGCTTTTCCAGAACTTTGTCCTGGACAGCCCTATAACAGCCTCCACTCTTCTAGGAAGGCTTTCCACCAGATCTTGGAGTGTGGCTGTGGGGATTTGATCATTCAGCCACAAGAGCATTAATGAGGCTGGTCACTGATGTCGGGTGAGGTGGCCTGGGGTGCAGTCTGCATTCCTGTTCATCCCAGAAGTGTTCAGTGGGGGTTGAGGTCAGGGCACTGTGCAGGACACTCAAGTTCTTCCACTCCAACCTTGGCAAACCATGTCTTAATGGAGCTCGCTTTGTGCACAGACTTATTGTCATGCTGGAACAGGTTTAGTTCCAGTTAAGGGAAATTGTAATGCTACAGCATACAAAGACATTCTGGACAATTATGTGCTTCCAACTTTGCAGCATCTGGTTAGGGAAGTCCCACATATGGGGGTCATGGACAGGCATCCACATACTTTTGGCCATATAGTGCATTTTCTCTAGCACACTCTGGGTTCTTCCAGGAACAGGTGTGTTTGTGTCACATGACACTAATTATGTGGCTTCTGATGGCACCACAACTAATCTAGAGATTTCACAGCAGTAGAATGAATACTTATGTACTCACAAGTTTCACACTTTTTTATTTATTTAAAAAAATGTATCTAAATAATATTGAACAAACCCCTCCTTCAATGCTCTGGCATATAATTTCATCTACGTCCATTTCAGTTCCATGTTGCACCACTTTAAAATGCGGAAAAGTTCAATACGGGTGAATACTTATTCAAGGCACTGTATCCTACAACAAACAACAAACTTTTTGCTATGAAAAATGCTCTCATATCAGCACCAGCTTTGTTGCTCTACATAATCTTAGAAGGGATGTGATATGTATGATAGCACCGCAGTAATTTACAAAAATGGAAATATCAAAGGAGGCAAAAAATCTTTTAGCCAGCCACATGCCTCTGCTCAGGCACGGCGCGGGCTTGTGCGTATCATCACCGCCTGCAAAATGTCAGAGGTAATTCATTCATGGGATATTGAGCCGCTCGGCTGAGCTAATGCCTTAATATTTCAACCCCATCTCTGCTAAAGACGCAAGGAAATGATGTTTGTTTTAAGCCTAAAACAGCATGTTGAGACAAGCTCTAATGGATTATACAGGCTGGAAATGATTCTGAATAATACACTCTGTGTGCCTGCAACATGCCAAGCTCTGTGATGTGTATTAGTGCCAAAAAATGGCACTTTTTTGCCATCCGTATGGTGGCTGACTTCGCCAGATTCATATACATATCCAGATGAATGTCGTGTCGTGTGTGTATTAGATCATTCATTCAGATTCATACAGTTTGAAACAACTTCTAAAAATATGCAGAAAACTCAGAGTGCTATTGTTATTATTATAAACTGTGTGGTTTTGTCAATCATAATCAACGCACAATCGAATAGTGCTATCCCTTTTTCTTCCGCTTTTGGTTTCACCCTCGTCTCGTCATCGAAGAGTTCAAGCCTATAACAACATCTATATTGGGGGGAAATAAATCTTGAGACTTAACACTTTAGCATCCATAATCAAGATCAAGAGTCAACCATTTTAACATGACAACGGAACGGAACTTTTAACAATTGAAGAGATCTGTCAGGTCTGAATGATCAGGTCTTAGCTTTGCGAAAATCGGAACGATTAATGAAATTAGCCACTGTCTTTTAAATATTTAGATTTTATAGTAAAATAATTAAATTGAACATGCTGTAAAAATGGAAAGCACCAAACTTCACATTTAACCGACTACAGCAAACGTGTTTTTTTGTTGTTGTTTTTGTTTTTTGAGAGGCTACAATGGCAGAATTTGTGCAATAATAGTTATAATAGCTAGGGCGACTGAAAATAGTTTAAGTTGATTTCAGTCGCCGTAGCTGTGGCTGGATTAATGTGGTCCATGTGGGATGAAGCCTGTGTAAGGGACTTCAAAAAGGGAAACACCGATTGGGCGCCATTTGTAATTTCATCATTTTCTTCCCAATTAACGTGAAGAAAAACAATCACTTGAACGAGACTTGGCTGTAGCTAGCTATGAGAACACCGAGGTCTGGACCTAGGTAGTTATGGAAGTAATTTTTTTTTTTTTGCCTACGTACAGAAGGTGTTTGTTAGTTGTTATTGTTTGTTTGTTTTTACCTTGATATGTGTCCAGATATTTTGTTGTGAGATATACAGCATACAGCAGACAAATCCACTCAATAAAAGTTTTAGTTTGTGCAAGGAAATATGACCTAAGCGTGAATTATAGAGTTTATGAGGGAAGTTGGAGGTTTGAATTACTCATAATGTTGCTAGGCAAATCAGTCCTCTAGTTGCAGCAATGTTATTAGCACAGTTGATACGGGTCACAGTTCTGTTTTGTAGACCTCACTAACATTTTCATCCTGGTTGTGGCCCTGTCTATAAATGTAGTTTAAATGAAACATTAACATTACATTTTGTAATAGTAAATGAACTAATTTGTACATCCATTAGTGGTGTCATGTATGCTCTCTGATATAGGATACATACCAAGTAACAGACACTTTGGTTGAAATATAAACCGCTGTAGTGATTTTATTTATTTATTTTTTTTAATGTCTGCAAGAGAAGTGAAATTTGAAACAGAAAGCGAGAGTGAGAAAGTGAAGGGATGTGTATATGTTATGTATACCTTTGGTTGTATTTACAGTGTTGTATTTTGGAAGCTTTTCTTCTCTTGTCGGTGTGATATGTGATGCAGAATGCTGTCCTTCAGCAACTGATTCCCCATTGAGATAATCAAAATAATTAGCATGCATCCTGTAGAGTTTAGAAAAGTGACTTCTTTGTAAAACTCCATGGACATCCATTTGAACTCTGCTACAACACTGATTTTTTATTTTTTTTTCTCCAAAAAAGTGCAAGGTTGCTGTGTTTGCTCTTTCATTTCAATTTATTCTTGTATCTTCTGGACTCTAAACTCTCTGCATGCTGTGGGTTTACTGAAGTGCCAGCTGCCTCATATCCAGTCGAGCTCCACAGCTCTCAGCATGAAAGCAGGTCTGGAGCCACGGCCCCAGCTGGCAGGGTCAAGGTACCAGTCGATGTCTAAGGGATGAAATGACTCACACCATCTCCTGGCACAGTAATACCACTCCCGGCAGTGCCAGGTTCAACTTTAAAGTTCTAAAGTGGAGCATCCCTAGGTATGGGTGCATCAGTGGGTCATACCTGCTAAATAGGTCATAGCTAAGACCAATTTACAAAAAGGATATTTTGGTCATTGTACCAACCAAAAGTTACCCAACACTGGCAGTGATTTTTCACCATGTGTCTCTGTATTCCTCATTAATGAGTGTTATTGGGTTTTTTCTGGGTTGCCATGGTTTCACTATTAGCTCCTGGCTAACGCAATATGGCGACAGAAACTACTTAACTAGGTGCAGAGCATGTGGAAAACCACCCATTCCACCTCATAAGGTGACTTCCTGGTAAAAATGTGCTACCAAAAATCACATGTATTCCTGTTAATGTCTGCTGGGCAATCTCAAAATTGCATCCAGTCATCATCGCTATTAGCCTATTAGCTTGTCATGTGGTCCAATTTAAAATAAACAATTTAAAGTTGTATCGGCAGAGCGCGTCTCATCGACTGGTTCAGGAGCTGTTATATATGGGATTAGATACTGTAAATAGTACCAAGAAACAGAAATAATGTTTTCACCATACCACCATCCACTCTCGTTTGTAGCTACCGCACCTCTTTGCATATTTCTTCCTTTGCAGCCAGTGTGAACTGATAAGTAATATGTAAAATGGATATTACATTACCAGTGGCTACGGCCATATTACTACTGGCTAGTGCAAAGTTATTATGCTTTTTTGTGCTAACAGCAAAGGGAGAAAAATAAACAAAATTAACATTTACTGTACAATAGTGGTATTCAACCCTGTCCAGGGTGTACCCTGCCTTGTGCTCGATGCTCCCTGGGATAGGCTCCAGGTTCCCCGTGACCCAGTAGGATAAGCATTATGTAAGATGGATGGATGGATGGATAATGAAATTAAATAGTAAGGGATGAAGCCACGCTGTCAGTTAATGTCAGCTGCATAATTACACATATAAGAAAGGCAACATGGAAGAGACAAGTCAGCCACATGATCCCTATCTCCATTCACAATCTTCTCGCAAACTGTCTGAAATAATCCGCTCTTTCAAACAATTTGTGAAGTCTTGCTCAAGTAATTATACCTGTGTGATTCCAAGTATCATACTCTTATTTACATTTTTTGACCCATGGTTTGGTCTACTCTGGTCTGGTCTTAAGATTCCCTGACCCTTTGCCTGTTTATTATTATATTGGATTTGCTTAATTGCCGTGTGATTTTTAATAAACCCCATACAGTAGCATTAAACCTCGTACTTGACACCAGAGCAGATCTGAGTAATTTTAGTAATTTTCCATCACCTTTTTTATTACCTGTGACTGTACATCGAGCAGTGACTTCTGAGACTATAACAGGTACATTAATGTTTACTTGGAGAGGTTCTATCTTTATTTATTCCACCATCTTCTTACATTGCAATTTGTCAGATGCTATTGCTTTATTGATCTCCATTTAGACATGTATTTAGCCTGGCAACATGGTCGTGAAGGGTACCGCAAAGAGACTTTAGTTTAGACCCTAGTACGTGTCCTTCAGAGCTTGTAGCTCCCGTGACTACACAAGTACGCTTGTAAAACTTTTAAATGCATTGTCGAGGCATTCGAATGTTGATCTGAAATTCACATTAACGCAGTAAATAATCAGACCGTTGTGCTGTACGATTTCACGCAAAAAAAATGGAGACAGTGCTTAATATTTTAGTCACAAGCTCAATGTTCATCGACATGCTTTACATTAGCTCTCTGTAAATGCTGTAAGGAGGAAGCCTTCAAAACAGCTTGACAGTTGAGACAAATGAGAGAAAAGAGCAAAACATGGCTTTTGAGTAAATTAAAAGAATTCGTCTGAAGTTCCACGGTTTGAAAGGAAGCCAAGGAAAACATGCACGGTGAAGCTAAAAGCCAGAAATGTAATGAGTTGCTTCAGAAGTCCAAGGTTTCTGTCAGATTCGCTTTGTTAGGTTTAATTTCGTAACTACATCTGTGTTTAAAAATCACCACGGTTGTACCTTGCATAAATATTCTCTATCATTTGAGCCTTCCCACATTTCGTAGTGTTATAATCCGGAATTGAAAGGAACTTAATTAGGATTATGTGTCAGAAATCTACACAAAATATACAATATGTTTCTCTGGTTAATCCTCTCCTGACACAGTCACTGACTTTTGAAAGATGGCGTGCTACTTGGTTTCCATGGTGTCGTTTGCTTAGGTATGTTCTCTAACAAACGTTTCCGTTGAGGATGACTCCTTTCAACTAATTATGTGGCTCTGGGGTTAGGGATCAGAGCTGATTTAGTCACAGCAATCTGGGGGTGAATACTTATGCATTTTTTATTTTTATTTTTTTACTGATAATGGAATTGCCCCAGCTCTGGACAAAATCCTAAACCATGCTATACAGGATAATCGGAAAAAAAAAAAAACTCATCAAAAAACATCATACTGTAACACCTTTTTCATGGCTGAGATACAAAGCCATGAATGTAAAGAATCCCATTAAAAATGTCACTGTCAGAATACATATGCACTGAAGATGGGCAAATATTAGTCCAGACCAACTAAGCACCAAATTCATTAGCTCTGCCAGCTGCTACGTTCATCTCATTTGTCCTCTGCTCTGAGAGAGAAAAAAAGCCACAGGGGACTAATGCCAACGGTTTTGTTTCACTTTTCATCTTAATCTAATATAAACCCGGCACACTCATACTTTCAGCAAGCATGACACAGGGCACGGCGCCGGAATACAAATAACACGCTGTTGTGTGGATGTCCCGTCTTTCTAACCCGAACATTTTCTAAACAGATTTTGCATCATTTAGTAGAACATTTGGGGCCTAATTAGGAGCTTCTGCGCGAGGAAAACTAGCCGAGGGTGAAACAGATGAAGCGTCTGTATCATTTAGTCGAAGTCATCTGTAGACATCTGTAGACATCTGTAAATGTGTGCAGAGATTTCGGAGTTAAGCACCGAAACTCTGCTGCATATCACAACACAACAACTGAACTGAAGAAACTTTATCAACTTCATTATTTATGCTCAAGGGCGCAGCTGGATGCTGGACAGATTGACCATCATTAAATGCGCACAAAAAATTTGCATGAGGTAATCATAGCAGCAATGGTGAGAACGAAGTAGGGAAAATGAATAAAAAGTGAGATAAGCTTTAACATGATTCAATTACGCAACCGGAGCACATTATATTTTATAATTATGCAGATATACATAGAACCTACACATTATGGACATGCTGGATTGTTCAAATTAATTGCAAACATACCATTTTTTAAAAGGATGGATAGAATGTTAGCACCCCATCCAGGGTGTTGCCTGCCTTGTGCCCCGAGTTCCCTGGGATAGGCTCCAGGCTCCCCTGTGACCCTGTGTAGGATGGATGGATGGATGGATGGATGGAAAAAAAAACATGTTTAAAATCTAATTATTTTTGAAATATTCATTGTCAAAAGTCTGTAAACATATGCAGGGTTAGACAAAGTTTGTATACTCTTAGTCCTTTGGAGAAATTGTGTTGAGTGTGTTGGGTTTTGGTTTTAACACTGCCAGATATCATACACTTAAGATTTTAAAGCCTTTAATGCCTTTCTCTCATCCAGTTAAACTGAGTTTTAAATGCATAAAGTACAGAGAAACATACTGAAAACACTCGCTAGACATTAACTGGCCTCTGTTAATTAGAGCAGTCACAGATCTGTCAAAAATACACACACCAAGCGTGAATAGAAGTATCGATCAATTTGCTCTTGCCTGATTTAACTGAATTGGGAACGCAAAAGTAAACATAACTCATCAAACATACCCTATTAACTAATACCTGATTAGCTAAAACACGTGGCTAATGAGACAAATTCCTGAAGGAGAATAAATCAGCTCACGTTCACAGTCAGCTCACAGTCAGCTCGTAAATTAGCTTCCTACCAAATTATGGAACAAACGCCTTGTGTACTCAGCAGGAAAAGAAAAATAATCTCTTTCACTCTCCTGATTGGCTGTGGGTCCTGCCAGTCACCTTGTAGCTGTACTTCTTTTTGGCTGGAGCTTGATGATGCTTGAGGTTTCCCACAAATCCAAGCCTATAGCTCTGACACAGGACGGACTGTCATTTGCTAATATAGGATTGGCAGAGCGACTCTCAGCAGCGCAGGAACATCGTATTATACATTGTTTCTTTCTTTCCTGACAAAATAATGATGTTTGTTTCGCTCTAGCATCAAATTATTATATATATATATATATACACACATATATATATTAATTTATATATATATATATATATATATATATATATATATATATATATATAAATATATAAAAATCTTTATGTTCGTGTAGAAAGATTTCAGTAGCCGTCATGCTTTCATCTTCCCCTTGCACAGTGAGTTTCTCTTGATTTGGTCAGGACATCATCTTTTGCATCCCCTTAAAGTAGAAAGTCATCTTTCTAACACTGAAGCTTCAGCATGGAGCTCTCCTGAGCCTCACTGGTAGCCTACTTCTTTTTTTTTGTGTGTGTGTGTGTGTGTGTGTGTGTCTGCAACCTACTTAGAGGCCTTTTTAAAACCTAGGGAACCCAGGGTAACTGTTCATTTCTGAGCTTCCATTGCTGGAACCACCTGAAGGGAGTGGCGCTTTAATTAAATAGCGGTGGTCCTGGCCCAAAGTAGAGCGGGCAGCTCCAGTGAGACCAAGCCAGCTGAGCTCACGATGCGGTTCTCACCTGTACGCATTCCTGAAGGTTCTCAGCAACAAGCCTCAATGTGGAGTATTAAATATTAAGCCAGTAAATTGACCATGAACATCTCAACACCTTTACTATCCTTAAAAATGGCAGGATCTAAGATCTTGGAAACGTGTCCGTTTTCTTCTGCTATCCAACACAACCTAGTATCACTAACAATAGGTGACTTAGCTAGCTGGTTAAGTAACTGCGACACTGTTAGAAAAAGGATTACAACAGATCGTTGTAATGAGCATAGGAGGGGGAAAAAAAGCCTATTAGCATGTGATACCGGGCCTTAACTTTTGTTTTTAATTACTTAAATGTGGTTTTTAATTACTTTTAGTTCACTGTTTTATTAGCCTATACAGAATGTGCTATTATTGATTATACAAGCGAGAATATATTAGCAGTGATTTCGAGCACACTGGTGGGATATAAAAAATAAAGGGACTGATTGTCGAAAGATCGAACACCAGAACAATTACTTGTTTTAAATGTGTCTCGTTAAGTGCATTATCGACTTCAGGCTCTGCATAATTTAAAGCATAGTAAGGCTTTGAGGAAGCGGTCGACTTGTTTAAAGTTTATTCACCTTTATGAAAAGAAGATATATAGCACTGTATAACGACTCAATCTATCAGATTTTACAATATATCATTCAATAATATATAATATAATTTACATAATATTATACATATATTACATAACATTCTTGTTTATTATTGCTGAAGAATACATGGATTATAGTGACACTTATTTATATATTTCACATGTATATTGATGAGTCCATGATTGGTGTGCCATTTAGCCCATCAAACTCTAAAATAAAATACATTTAACCATTCAAAATTTTTATTATATTTTGCTCAGGTAACCATATCTCTTTTTTTTTTCCTTTTTTAAAAAAGAAAAAAAAAAAAAAGAAAAAAAGAATTCTTTGCTGCATTTTTGCTCTTAAATGATGAATAGGGTTTAGCATAGAACTAGTGAATACACAAAATGTGGACATCAAGGACATTTTTAATTATTTGCTCATATGTATTTTTTTAATTACTTAAAGTCTATAATTTGCATAAAAGAGTTGGTCTTTCAAAGTAACCTCATTAGTTAATCTCAAAACATAATTGACAAAAAAAGAGAAAGAACTTGCTTTTCTTCTACCTATGATCTTCAAGAAGCTTCCCATTGAACATGACTTGAGGAATATTCCACATATTTCATAGGGGTGAACATGTCCAGGTAACAGATTTGAGTGTATGCTGTGGAACAAGTCATAATCTATTAGGAAAATCTAATGGTTTCCATCATATAAGGGAAACTAGGTTAATGCTTTCCATCACATCACATTCCTCTAAGCTTCCATTAGGGATTTTTTTTGGTTAATCTTAAATACCACCAGAACCCAATAGGGTTTTCTTTCATGAGTCAATGATTGCCATCAGAATAAAATGAGATGTTATTAGGGACCTTTAGGAACAATACATTCTGTCAAACTACAACTACAGACCTCTAGAAACTTAAATGATCATGCTTTATAATCTCAGCACCTTTTCAGTTTACACATATCTGACCTTCACCTAGAACCTGTTTGGTATCCGAGTAACTTTTCATATGATGCAACAAGCTCCCAGTGCACAAAAACATTTAAACATAGCTTTTAAATCATATGCAGGGTTTGTACAGTTATTTGTCTCAGAATGCTGTATTCGTTTTTAGGTTTGGAAATTTAGCTTTGCCTGGAGGATAAATGGTGCGTGAATGCGTAATGCTAGTGAATGCTTTTTCCATCAAGTGGAAAAAAAAGACTTTGTTCCTGAACCATTGTTCCAGTTGAATATACATGGCCTCCAGCACTTTCCCTCTTTACATTGTTGTATTTGGGGAAAAAAGCGATATATGCCCTTCATTTGTAGACCGACTCGTGTTCTTGATCCAAGTATTTGGCCTTCCTGATTTGAATGAGTTGCAAAATGGCTTCAAGATTATAATACAATTCCCGACACCTTGATTTACACCTAGAATACGTTAGAAATGTTCCGGAAAAGCTTAGACGTGACTTGTATTTTCAAAAAGAACTTCATGATTATGCCATCTAAACTTGTCGAAATTTAACTCTATGAGTGGGAGTGGTTCATAGAGCTGAAGTCAGACCTCAAAAGGAATCTAGGGCTTTGTTCATTGTGATTTATTTCTTACACACTGTATAACTTACATACATAATTCTTACATACAGAGTGAACTGCAATGGATTGTTGTATTCCCACCTCATGCTCAGTGTTCCCGGGATAGACTGCGGATCTATTGCTAAACTGACCAGGATAAAGCACTTACGGAAGACGAATGAATGAATGAAGGCATACATGTGTCAGACATGGGGTTTATGGGTAATGCAGTATGTTGGTACTAGTTTAAATGTATGGTGTAAGAACCATTAAAAATCAATGAGTCTGTGATATATATATTTATATATATATATATATATATATATATATATATATATATATATATATATATATATATATCATACCAGGATTCATTATGTATTCATGAATAATAAATTTCACCTGTGCAAACTTGGTGAAAATAAATACAGTCTCCGGTCATGGACCAACACTTCCATTAGTCCGTAATTGAGTTTTCTTGCTCTTGTCCTTTTTTTTTGAATAAATGATGAATGAGTCTGTGTTGCAAAGCTGAATGAGTCTCGGAGCTCATAATCCTCCAACTGCTCATTAGCCGAGCCCAGTTCCCGTTTCCATGTCCTGCTTTGTTTACCCCCTCTGAGTACACAACCTTGTGTTTTTCCTTTATTAGAAACTAAAAGGCTTTGAGCATCCAAACAGATTACATGAACAGGTTGCGTCACGCCCGGGGCTACTCAGTGATGTGTTGTTGAGGCTGGGTTTTTTTGGGGCTTTTTCCCCCAACAATTGTGTTTTTTAGCACACGGTTTTGTCCTTCTGCCAAAATTGGTGCAGTGTTACAGCCAAAGGTAAGGCTAGGTAATGCACATTAAAGACATAAGGTTGTAGATGGAAATTGAAAAGAGAGCACTCTAAAAGCCTTTTCTGATTAAAATAAAAAAAAGACCTCACATTATTGTCTTTTATTTATTTATTTCACCTTTTATTTAATGAATCTGTTCAATTCAATCTCTCTGAGACACTAACATTGTGAACAGAGGTTTTGTTTAATTAATTAATCATGTTACGATAAATAAAATAAAAATCACATATTATTGTGCATATCAAACGGTAAGAATCCCAGTTAAGTCCATGTCAGTCCCAAGTTGTTTTTTTTATAGAGATACTATAAAATATGGAAAAGTTCAAGGGGTTGAATATGAGGGTGAACTTATGGAAGGCTCTGTAGGGCAAACTGGACAGTTGAAGATTGGATAAATATTGTGTTCCGATTTTCCAAACGCGTCCACTTTCATTGAGTCTGTGCCCACTGTAGCTATACTGTAGATTCCTGTTCTTGGCTGACAGGTGGTCTTCTGCTCCTGCTTCCTTTTGTAGCCCATTTACCTCAAGGTTTGATGTGATGCTTTTCTGCTCATCGTGGTTGTAAAGAGTGATTATCTTCCTGTCAGCTCGAACGAGTCTGGCCATTTTCCACCCACAGAAGTGCCGATCACTTGTTTTTATATGTTTCTGAAATACTCTGATTGGCACCAACAACCGTGCCACAGTCACCGTCACTCAGTCCATTACGTGGACAGCAATAATCTAATTATTGACCTTATTCTGAATAAGACAACATTCTGATTAAGGTGTTTACATGAGTTGCTTTTAGAATATTCCTTTCATGTTCCCGTTTTACATGTTATAGAACAGAGATCCATTAACGGCAAATGTCATTACGTCCCCACGCCACGCCGTCCGACGTTCCCTCCAGAATTTCACGTATCGACATACAGGTGGTCTTCGTTATGGTACTGTATACAGTTTCGGGTGTTTAATTTTTAATTTTACGAAAGCTTCAAGTGCAGTTAATTATTTGTCGTGCTATATGTGCAAATAGACAACTGCTTGAAGCCGTGGGCTGCGTCCCAAATCACTTACTTACCTACTATATAGTAGCTGAGATACATGTATTTCGCCTACTATATACTCTAGCAGGTAAGTACGTGGTTTTGGACACAGCCCACGGCTTCAAGCAGTCGTCTATTTGCACATATAGCACGACAAATAATTAAAGGTCTCTTGTTCTCAAACGGTTGAGCACTGCCGTGTGTGTACGTGTCCTGTTGCAAAATGCGGTGAAAACTCTCACACGATGTTAATTGTGTGATTGAGGTGTGTACCTGTCTGTAATATACATCGATAATGCGAGTAAAACAGGAATACTCCACATGTCTTAATTCAATTTGTGTTTACTTCGAGTATAACTTTAGCCGGATAAAGGTCATCAATAATCACCGTTTACATGATCGTTTCTTAATCAGAATATCGTCTTAATCGGGTTAATATTAGATTATTGTTGTCCATGCAAACGTATTGACTGACATCACGTTTTTCCCTTATTCTGATATTTGATGATATTTGATGAACTGAAGCTCTTGACCTGTCTCTGTATGATTCTATTCACTGCACTACTCCCTTAAAATCATTTTAGTTAGACACTTGTAGCACCACATATCTATGTATTACAGTTAATACTAACACTGTCTATGAGTCTTTTATCTACAGGTTTAATGGCTTTATCCTCCGAGTGCTCCTGTGTTTTATTAAACACACATTTGGAGTTGCATTAGGATCTCAGCGTGAGCAGTTAATCCGTCAAAGATGTAGCATCCGTTACTTATCTGTAGCAATAATAGCGATTAAATTATAATAAAGCATATGAAATGCCAGGGGTTCAAAAAACCTTTCACTAGCAGTATATATGTGCAAAAATATATAATGTACAATGAAAGCATGTTTAATTAAATGCAAGAATTAAGTTTTGGGTTGTTTTTTTTTTTTTTAGAAATTTATGTCTCTTTTTGTGTAGCTGTAGCAAAAATAACACTGTTATTAAAGACGTTTAGCATCAGAACTCAGAAGGTAGGCATTTAATGAAGGTGGCATAATTGTGTGGCATAATCTTAATTTCTCAAAAAACGTAGAAAGTAGAAAGTCGGAGAAAAACACACAGTGATAAAGGTGGGTGATGGAACTCCTACTACACCTTTCATTTTTTGTCATTAGACATTAGTTTATTCTCTGTTATTGTGTTCTTACAGCCTCTGTGTTAATCAACCTTTGACTTTGAGGAGGATGTAATAAGATTTCTGGTAAACAGGAAGTTCAGTGATTCAGAATGTTAATAAGTTGAATCCATTTTTTTGCACCATAAATGATAAAACAATATAAATTAGCATTAAAGCCCTAAAGGGATTTTTACAAAGTGGGCTCTTCTGTTCTAAATGGCTTGCTCAGGCCATCAGTTACTCTCTCTTGTACTTTTCATACCTAGGAAGTTGAGATCCACTTCACCCCCTGAGGGACTAAGCAGAAATTAGCCAGCTCCCTTGACTCCATCTCACCACGAATAGCTCCACTTTGATTTCACCTCTCTCATTAGATTCCCCTCTCGCCAGCCCATGGAGCTCGTCGCAAGTTCAAACAGACTCTTTAACTTCTCTACCACATCCGAGGCTTCTGCGGCAATTCACGACGACGGTCGATATTTCTCTCCGAGACCGAGTGCATGAAATCTGGCACATGAGTCATAAGTCATTACTGCTGATGTGGAAGAGGTAGTCGGAGGCACGATCATGAAATGATTAGATAACCTGATCTTATCTGAAGAAATTGCCTCTGAATGTTTCTTGGCTTCTCCAGCACACACCTCGCAACTTGCGACTTGTCGTTATAAACGTCCTAAGCCCTCGGTCTGTAAGAAAAATGCCTTGTATTTGTTTCCTCATCGACTGGACGTCATCGTAGCCAATCTGATTTGTTCCATTTGATGTCCATCAATAAGCAATTCACTAGAAGCTGCTGGAGAGGATTTCAACCCTGTTATAAAAGTAATTGCAGAGGCGCTTCTAATGAAGACAAAAACAACAGCAGGGCTGAGATGATCAAAGAGAATGAAGACATTTCCTCGAAATTGATTTCCTGTTTTTCATGCTTTGTCCTTTTACAAAAATGTCTGGCCAGGAAGGGTGATGGTCACACTTCAGGGCTGAGAATGGCAAAAACCAGGAGGGAAAATATGGCAGAGTAGATTCTTCCAGATAAGGTCTTCTTCCAGTATTTTCAGTTCGATTCAATTTGATTTGTATAGTACTTTTAACAGTAGGACATTAACCACAATGCTAAGCTGTAGCTAAAAGTTGTGTTTCTTCTCCATTCAACAGCGTTTCATTCGCCAAATGAAATTAACATTGGCATCTCTTTAATGGTATTTCTTTTGGGTTTGACTAAAGGATGAAAGATACTGAAAGGCCTAGGCAAGATTATAATCTGAACAAAACACCGGAGAGTTGAAGATTAGAAAAAAGATCCAGTTTGGGTGAGTCTGTAACCCACGATAGCCTCGGATTTTTGTTCTTGACTGACAGGAGTGGAACCTGATGTGGCCTTCTGCGATGCCTTTCTTCTCACTATGGTTCTAAAAAGTGCTTATTTGTGTTACTGTAGAACCAGTCTGGTCATACTCCTCTAATCTCTCTCATCATCGAGGTGTTTCAGCCTGCTGATCCTTTGCACACAGGGTGTTTTTTGTGTTTCACACCATTCAGCATAAACTCTAGAGACTGTTGTGTGTGAAAATCCCATGAGATCAGCAATTTCTGAAATACTCAAACCAGTCCATCTTGTACCAACAACCATGCCATGGTTAAAGTCACTCTGATGTTTGATGTGAACATTACTCAAAGCTCTTGACCTGTACAGTATCTGCATGGTTTTATGCCACATGATTGGCTGATAAATGAGCAGGTAGTAGATGGTGAGTGTATATGGACACCTGACAATCACACTTACGCTTGTTGAACATCCCATTCCAGATTTAGTCCCACTTTTCAGTTATAATAAGCTCCACTCTTCTGGGAAGGATTTCTACTAGATTTTGGAGTGTGGTTGTGGGGATCTGTGTTCACTCAGCCACAAGAGCATTACTGAGGTCAGGCACTGATGTTGGTTGAGGAGGTCTGGAGTGCAGTCGGCGTTCCAGTTCAGCCCAAAGGTGTTCAGTGGGGTTGAGGTCAGGGCTGTGTGCAGTCCAATCAATTTCTTCCACTCCAACCTTGGCAAAGCAAGTCTTCATGGAGCTCGCTTTGTACACATGCTGTCATTGTCATGCTGGAACAGGTTCTGTTCTGTTCATTTAAATTTTGACTTTAGTTGGAGATTAATGTTAATCTCTGCAGCTAAGAGGGTTTCAATTTATTAAATAAATTGACTAAAAGTGGATAGTGGATGGATTGCAGAAAATAAAACTTTCCTCAAAGTGCACTAATAAGGGAAGAATCTCCAGACTCCAGAGGTTAGGCTTTTAATCAGTGTGTTAAGATGATTATTTTTTAATCACTGAATTATTCAACCAGGTATCAAATGAAACAGTGCAACACAACTTAAAATAATATCTTATATCAGAAATGTCTAGAAATGATTAAGAAATTAACTCTAAACTTTGTTTAATCCTTAATTTTGCATCCTAAATGTGTATGATTGTATAATGATCAGGCTTGGGGAGTAACGGAATACATGGAACGGCGTTATGTAGTCAGGATACAAAAAAATGGTAGCTGTTATATAAGTAATCAGATTGCAGGTACATTTTGTATAAAATTGGGAATACTATCAGGATTACATTTTTTTGTTTTTTTATTTAAACCAAAGAAATTAATCTTTTGACACAATATAGACAGATGCATGATTATAGTCCTGGTTCTCTCTTACCAGTCGTGGCTCCTGGTACATGCACAAATAAGTTTTGCGCAAAGTTAATTTGGTAGAAATGAAAACAAATTGCTCTCTGAAATGCTTTTCTTCCCGGGCACGTCCTGTTTTTCTGACCTTAAAAAAGCGTCTGGCTCGGATTTCTAAATTTGACAAAAATGTCCGTGATTCAGCTTTAGTTTCATTATGATGTGTTTATGGTCTAATACTGCATCATGTGTGCACATATTTGCATTGCTTTAACCCCTCTCTGTAATTCCCACCTTTTCGCACACCGATTGGTCGATTATAAAAGGCTTATAGCAACTATTGGCCAAATTCCTGCCTCTCAACCATTAGCCTAGTCTTAGCGAACGCGCGAAGACGAAGCGCTGTCGTGTACGTCGTCAAACAGTTGCTTGACAATAGCAGCAAATGACAGCTGTCCTGAGTCGAAACAATGCCCATGGCCATATAAGGTCATTTTTAATTTCATGCTATCGCATTGCTAAGTGTTACACGGTCATTCAAATGTGTAAATGATGGCAGAAGGTACACTCGTGGCATCTGATATTTTATTTTATTCCATGGACATTCAAAAGAATGAAGGAGCACATGTCAAACATGAATCCAATTTTATTTATATATATGTATATGATACTAATAGTGTGTCTTTTTCAGTGTGTTAAAGTCTGCATTCATAGTAACACTGTTCTGAACGCTATTAAGACCTCCCCATATAAATTGATAGGGGTGCCAATAATTGTTGTACACCTATATTTAACAAAGATAATTTTTTTTATAAACCTGTGTTGTAATTGTTTGCTATCCATGAGAAGCAGAGTATTTTTGTGATTTTTTTTAAACAAAAGATCGAAAGGTTAAACAATAAAGACCATTTTTCACAGCCTTATTTGCTCATATTTACCAAGGGTGCCAATATTAGTGGAGGGCACGGTGTATATATATATATATATATATATATATATATATATATATATATATATATATATACACCGTGCCCTCCACTAATATTGGCACCCTTGGTAAATATAATATATATAAAAATATAAAAAGACAAAAAATAACAATGAAGGCCAGAATAATCAAAACACATTAACATATAGCACATATCAGTGATGTAATCCATCTTAGTTAAGCAAAAACCATATTAAACACTGTGAGAATCCAATACTGATAATATATATTATATAGTATTACTTTTATTAGAAACTGCAGAATGAAGAACCCAATTCACAGCGTGATATTTTTCCTCTCCACCTCTCCTTGGCAAAGGCCCATATGTCAGGAGTCAAAGGGATGACATCATTAATGCCAGACTGCTACACTGTTATAATGGAGCAGCCTTGATTTCTAATCATTTAAATCTCTTGGACTTCCAACGCGCCAAATCTGGCAGAAGTGTTGAATGTTGGACGAGGCTGAAATTTCTTTTGGAAAGTTTTGTCAAGAGAAACAATGTCATCTTTTCTTTCATTAAAGTATGAGTTTAGATGCAGTAGTTATATTGTCCTCACATACTTTTGGGGGGAAACAAATTCACCAAACCCTAAGTACCTGGTGAAAATTGGCCAATTCAGCCTCAGTTATATCTCCTGTCCATAACATATTCCATGGCCAAATCCGAGAGCTGTTATTCAGATTGGAAAAAAAGGACTGCTCTGGCTCTTGCAAAGTCTCCCAAGCCACATGTGTAAAGAAATCTCCAGTGGAAACACAAGTTGCTTTATAAGTTGCTTTTCAGCTGGTTGTAGCTCTATCTTGCGTGACCTTTCTTTACAGGTTATATGTTTTTGAGTAATGCAACAACTTTTTTCTCCTCTCTAAATATTCAATAAATCAAATTCTGCCATTGGCATCTAGCTTGGGATTAGTGGTAAGTGTTAGATGATGTGTATATTGTGTGTAAACATGTATAAACATCTGTACAAAATGCCCAGGGTCTAGGGAGGATAACAAGTAACATGATTATATAATATGTGATTGAAGATGTTTCATCAAATCAGTGCAATTCGTTTAATTTAGCACCAGTATATTGCGATTTACTGCAGCTTGAACAGAGGTGGTGTGGAATTAAATATGACTGAAGCGCAGGTATTAAATTTGTGGAAGCTCATTCATGCTAGACCAAATATTATTTTTTTATGATCCTTAATTAATGAGAAAGAATCTCTAACTTGCCCTGCAATGGGTTGGCACCCTGTCCAGGGTGTGCCCTGCCTTGTGCCCCGAGTCCCCTGGGATAGGCTTCAGGCTCCCAGCTACTCTGTATAGGATCAGCGTTAAAGAATGGATGGACGGGATGGATGGATTCTCAAACTTATTACTTACCACCACAGTAAGGTCGGTTTTATATTTAATATTCACAACACACTCACACCTCTGATACCAAAAGCATTTAAAGACCTGTGAAAAAAGGTTTTCATTTCATTTACATACACTTTTATTTTATACACCTTGCAGTATAAAAAGAATAGAAACTGCAATTTACGTAATGAAATTAGGTAACTTGTGTTACTAAAGTCAGAAGATCACAAAGAAGCAGCAATCATGAAGCGTTCATATCTGTCTTGGGTGGAAAAATGCAACAACAACAACAACAACAACAACAAAAGGCGCAGAGGAAAAACAGACTCAAAACACTGTCTGGAAATTAACATTAATCAATTTGTCTGCTTTCTTGCTTCCACTTGTTGATGTAATAGAAACTGTAGCTTATTAGCTTGCATCAGAGTAAGAAGTGTTAGGCTAATTAACGCTAAGTTGTTAGCTCGTTACTCTTAGTTAAGAGTACCTCTCCGTAAGAAAGTATTTTCCTTATTTCAAAAAAATTTTAGTGTGCTAAGTAGCCTAATGACCATTGGCAGGAATGAGGCTAGTGTTGGGTAAAAGCACGGGTTTTATTGATGAACATAAAACAGCATCAGGGAAACGACGAAAAACATAATCAAAATCATGCAAAAAGACAGGTGATCGGCAAACAGGCTGAAGTGACGGGCAAAACAAGAAACCAAACTATACAAAAAATGAACATGGTCAATACAGAATAGCATCAGAGACCTTGAAGTACCATGGAAATGGTTTTGGACCTCAATTCCACAAGGACATTCTCGCTGTGGTTGCTGGGACTATGGTTGCTGCAATGGCCTTAGGACTGCAATTACTACATACAGTTTTGCACTCAAGTCTCCTTTAGTGAACAGTGGACTAGTTCAACAAACAGACTTCATATTAAACCATAATGAACTTTCCTTTACTTTCACACTATCTGTTGTTACCCAGATGAGGATAGGTTCCCTTCTGAGTCTGATTCCTCTCAAGGTTTCTTCCTCATATCATCTTAGTGAGTTTTTCCTCACCACCATCACCACCGACTTGCTCAATAGGGATAAATTCACACACTTAAAATCTGTATCCTGTGTTTATATATTTCTGTAAAGCTGCTTTGAGACAATGTCCATTTTTAAAAGCGCTATACAAATAAAATTGAATTGAATTGAATAGACCAAAGGCTTAGACTTGCTGCTAGTGTTAAGCTAGGATTGAGACTTTGCACCGAATGCGTGAAAAGGTTTGGTATTTAAATAAAGTGTGTGATTAGAATCTGAGTTAGTAATCAGGAGAATATGAGCTGGGAAGCGGTTCATGTGACTGATCAGGTGATGTGACAGAGTTTGTAATTTGTATTGCAGTTCGGGTGTTTGGTTGTGGCATGGAATTCTGGGAGACGGAATTTCGTGATTAATTACGGCAATCAAAGCAAAGCAAACTGAAATTTGTGCTCTGTGAAAATATTTAGAGGAGGAACTACAGCATCATCCTACAGTACGATAGTTCAATTTACGTAGAACATCTCAAACATAAAACTCGGCTCAAGGAGTTCATTACTAGCAGGTAAGCTGGCTACATGGGAAAAATGTCTATAGACAAAGGTGAGTGAGGTGAGTGAAACTAACAGAAGCTCCTACCTAGTACATTAATATGTTGTTCTTGAAGACAGTGAAACAGACTTTACTTAGAGCTGTGTAGACAAACTTCTCTGATGTGAAAACCACAAATTTAAAACTCAATTTAAGGTCAATTATGTAACTAGCTAATGCACTTCATTTAAAATCAAGTCGCTACTGAACCCAGTATATTTACATTTACATTTATTCATTTAGCGGACGCTTTTATCCAAAGCAACTTACAAATGAGAAAATACAAGCAAAGCGATATATTAAGCGGAGAACAATACAAGTAGTGCTACCACACAAGATCTTTTAATTGAGTTCTAGAAAAGCAAAGTGCATAGAATAGAGGTGTAAGTGTTAGAAAGTTTGTTTTTTTTAAGGATAATTTGGGGTTGGAGTTTTAGGGGTTAGTTACGTGCTCACGGAAAAGGTGGGTCTTTTTTTATCTGTTTTTTGAAGATAGTGACAGATTCTACGGTCCGGATTGAGGTTGGAAGTTCATTCCACCACTGAGGTACAGTTAGATTGAAGGTTCTGGTAAGGAACCTTGAGCCATGCTGAGTAGGTACTACTAAACGTCGGTCGTTAACTGACTGCAGATTGCGTGAGGGAACGTAAGCCTTCAGGAGAGTGTTGAGGTAGGAGGGTACTGTTCCAGACAAGGTCTTGTACGTGAGCATCAAGGCCTTGGATTTGACACAGGCAGCTACAGGAAGCCAGTGGAGGGAGATGAAGAAATAGCCTAGTAGCCTAAAAATTCACGTGCACTTTTTCATGGCCACTTTCTTAAACCAAGGAAACATAAACAGAGTGGGGAAAAATGTTTTCCATGACACCAGGGATTGATTCATACTAAGAAGGTTATTCTTAGTCATTATATTATCAGTACTCATACTCAGTAAGAAAAATGGTACTTTTTGACATGAAACCTGTGCAGGAACAGTAGATACTATAGTACTGTAGAACTATAGATATGTACTCAGCACTAAGCAACGTCTAAATCGATCTGATTTTGATTCTGTCTGAAAATTAACGTGTAAATTTGGAGAATTTCTTCCTCGAACCCTTGCAACCAGTAGCATATGTCCTTTCATCCTGACCACCTCATCCTTAATATCAATGAAGATAAAAAGAAAGAAGCAAAGAATTGTTCATCCAGTAAGGACATTTCTGAATAAGAGTTCACCACAGTGGAACTTTAGTGCTCAAGTCAAGCGTGCAGGAGTGTTTAATTGAAACAGAAAAATGACACGAATCTCAAATCCTGAAGTATTATAGGGGCGAAAAAAGAAGGAATCTCATTAAGTCATGGCATCTTTCCCACTCCGCATTACTTTTATCTCTGTTTTCACAAGAACTTAGGCATGCAAGACGAGCTGAGCACCAATTGATTGATTCCTTGCGCTTATCATTGCTCTGCTAACTCGCCCTGAGGATACTGATGCACTTATTGCTTGGTTCAAAGGGAAGCTGTTTGTAATTTTTATTTGCAAAGCTGGGAAGCTGCTGAGGCAAATCCATAATTAATCATGTCACATCTGGGTGTTCTCTCTTGCAAATAATCAGGGACATTTGGCATTTCAGGCAACTTTTCGCAGAGGTACCATTACTTTAGTGCAGTGAGCGTGAAGAAAGTGGAGTGGAATCAAACTAGAGAGAGCGATTTTTCAAAAGCCTGTCAATTTCTCGTCGCAGGACACACCCTATGTATTGATGGACTTCCTCAAATTTTCATTTTAAATGTGAAAATAGAGGTATGTTTCTATTTTTTAGCTGACAGTTCAAGAACAGTTCATCAAAATGCTAACTATGCAATGTTTTATAACAGGAATATTGAAATGAAAGATACTTGTAGAAATTTGGATGTTTTATACAGCTGCCTGCTTAAATTTGCATGGTTTGTTGTTGAAACTTCCATCCATCCACTTTCTATACCACTTATCCTACACAGGGTCACGGTGAGCGTAGAGCCTATCCAAAGGAATTTGCGGCATGAGTCGTGGGACAACTTAGACAGGGTGCCAACCCATCGCAGAGCACGATCACACACACATTCACACAGCCATTCATATACCTCGGACAATTTAGAGATGCCAATGAACCTACCAATGAGCATGTCTTTGGACTGAGAGGAAGCCGGAGATACCCGGAGGAAACCCCCAAAGCACGAGGAGAACATGCAAAATCCGCACACACAGGGTGGCAGTGGGAATTGAGCCCCAACCCTGGAGGTGTGAGGCAAACGTGCTAACCACTTCAGGCACGGTGGCTTAGTGTTTAGCATGTTTGCCTTGCACCTCCAGAGTTGGCTCCAGGCTCCTCCACGACCCTGTATGGGATAAGCAGTATGGAAAATGGATGGATGGATTGATGGAGTACATGCGTACCCATGAAAAGGAACAGGACCTATAACAAGGAAACAACAGAATTAGAAATGTACGCAGACTCAGTGGTTAGCACAGCTGCCTTGCACCTCCACCCTGTGTGTGTGGAGTTTGCATGTTCTCCCCTTGCCTCAGGGGTTTCCTCTGGGTACTCCAGTTTCCTCCCCCAGTACAAAGACATACATTTTATATATATATATATATATATATATATATATATATATATATATATATATATATATATATATATATATATATAAAATATATGGCACCATGCAATGCTAGCTTGTACCTGATGTATCTGATGAAGCCGCTGGTATGGTATGTGCCTCTGCACAGATTTACCCAGTCAGAAGCTAGCACTTGTAAAAAATAAAAAAATTATAAAAATTAAGAAAATCAACTGAGTTGACTCTGCCTACTTGCATCAAAGCCTTTTTCAAGTTTCTTGTGTGTGAGTGTGTAATTGAATTACAATAATAAGTGTGCAGGATTCACTTATTGCAGACTAGGACAAAAACAAAATGAACTGTGTCCTGAGCAGCTGGCACAGAATCGTTAGTCCACAGAAGCCCAAAGGCATTCTATCAAACTCATACCTAACCTCTAGAACCTGAAGAGGCTCGTTTTGTTCTGCCTTTGTTCTGCATTTAATCTGTACTTTGTATTTGTCTTGGTCTATGTTTTTGAGCCATCTGTCTATCTTTTCTGATTGAGCATTCTCTTTTTTTTCTTACTTCTCTCCTCCAGCTACGGAGATATGGTGCCTAAGACGATCGCCGGGAAGATTTTCGGCTCCATCTGCTCCCTGAGCGGGGTTCTGGTAATAGCCTTGCCTGTGCCTGTCATCGTGTCCAACTTTAGCCGAATCTATCACCAGAACCAGAGAGCAGACAAGCGGCGTGCTCAGAAGGTACAGGTGAAAACCTTTAGCTAGTTGCTGAGCTTTGCCGCACTAACCGGGGGGACAAAGGCGGACCAGTGTATGTCTATGTGTGTGTAAGAGAGAGAATGGTGCACCATTGTCTGCTCCCACACTGGCCCCAGATGAGTGACTAACACCTGGTATGCGCTGCACAGCTGGCTGACACAATGGACCATGGCATGCCCTTGGATCGACCAGCAATACACACACAAACCTGCACACACACACACACTACCAAATGGACATTCATTCAAGGGCTCATTAGCTTAATGGTGATGCAGAGATTTGATGAGTGATGGGTTCGTTTGATGAATGGCAATCGGACAAAAGGTGACACAAATGAGGCCTTCATTCATTAAGAGCTAGATGTGTGCTTATTCACTAATCAAGAGCTTTTAAAAAACATTGCATGAATTTCAGCATTGTGTGGGGTTTTTTTAATACCCTGTAAAATAAGTGCCTATAGGTATCAGACATACCTCCCCACATAATGTATCATGATTTGATTCATGATATCAAATTTAGTCATTTCCAGTTCCCACCCTGTTAGTAGCTGTCCTATATGGCCAAAAGTTTGTGAACACCTGACCTTCACACCTATATGTGCGTTCTTTAGGAACATCAAATTCCAAATTTAGTAATCTCTTTGCTGTTACAATAAGCTCCACTCTTCTGGGAAGGCTTACCTCTAGATTTTCGGAGCATGGCTGTGGGTATTTGTGTTCATTCAGACACAAGAGCATTAGTGAGGTCAGGCACTGATGTCAGGTGAGGAGGCCTGGGGTGCAGTCGGTGTTCCAGTTCATCCCAGAGGGGTTAGGTGTTGAGGTCAGGGTTCTGACCTGGCAAACCATGTCTTAATTTAGCTCGCTTTGTGCACAGGGGCATTGTCATGCTGGAACAGGTTTGGACCTCTTAGTTTGAGTGAAGGGAAGTTGTAACGCTACAGCAAACGAAGCTATTCTCAGGGTTCGTACAAGGTGCTTGAAGTTCTTGAATTTGGCGTTTTGAAATTTAAGTACTGGAAAATAGCCATTTTTTTTTTATCTAGTGGTGCTTAAAAGTGATTGAATTATAAAAAGTAAATAAAAATGGCCAAATAACTTAATAGTGTTTATTTTCAATAGAGCACAAATACAATCCTTTCACTTAACATATGAACACACATGTAGTCGTCTCTCCCAGCTTTGGCTCGTGTGTGATGTGCTTGCCATGTTTCCTGTTAAAGTCCATCACAACCTTGATCCAGAACGAAGTATGAAAAATTTTGGAAGACATTTGGCTAAAAAAATGTTAAGTTCCCCTATGTTTTGAGACTTTTGGGACACCCTGTATATTGACATTATGGTGAAGATGAAGCAATGGCTAGGAAATGCAATTTTATTCATATTATTATAATTTTTTTTTATTATACATATATTGTTTTTCTTTCGGAATTTAAAAAGAAGAAAGAAATAATATGTTTGAATGGCATCTCTTGCATAAGCTTTGAAAACAAAAAGAAATAGTGCTTGAAAAGTAATTGAAATTCCTGGAATTTCATTATGAAGCATCTGTATGAACCCTGCATTCTGTACAACGCTGAGCTTTCAAATTTGTGGCAACCATTTGGGGAAGAACCACATATGGGTGTGATGGTCAGGTTTCCACATACTTAAGGCCATGTAGTGTAGTTTTTCTTTATCAAACAACAGCTGCCTGTTAGGAGGGCAAAATTGCAAGTACGCAAATACATTTAGTGATTTTTAACTGTACGCATTAAGTGAGGCCATTGTTTTGCATTTAACCAATCAAGAGAAGACTTCAGAAGGAGGTCTTAAGATCTCAGGAGTGGCAAAAAGAGAGAAACCACATGGCAGTATGCTATGTTCTTATATTCCCTATACATGACTGACTATAAAGGTTAAAGCATTATCAAGAATTAAATTTCCTTGGCATCACCACTACAGAATTTCCTGGTCTCTGCTGAGCAATAGTAAAACACAGTGTTTCCAGGTTGTTGTGTGTTGATCTGTTTTTGTTGGAGCATTGTAGTAACAGTCTCCTCTTCTGCCTCCTACGTGTTTTGTTTGCAACGTCACTCAAATTGGCTTGTGGTTCTTGGATAAGTTTAGTAATAAACTGTACCAAAATCTCTAGCGAAAGCTACAGTAGAAGACTGGCTTAAGAGACCAGAAGAGCGCTATACATGAGCTAAAATTTACTCACGATTGTTTAGTGTTGCTTTAATTTGGCAGTGGATAGAGTAATATCATCCTCTACCCAGCCACAGATTCAAATGGGTGACAACAAAATAAAAGAAGAAAAACAAACATCATCTTTTTTCTATCCTGATGCACATGGTGTCTTCCAGGATGACCCCGCCCCCATCCACAAGCCACGAGGGCTCACTTAATGGTAGAAGAAACTGATAATTCATAATTCATAAGCTATGGCCTCCACATCCACCAAATCTTAACTCAGTTGAACAGATTTTGGCGTCACGTGTTAGATAGCACTCTCCAGCACCATCATCAAAACACCAACAGTTCCAGAGACATGTCGAATCTATGGAAATGTCCGTTAAAGCTGTTCGTGTGGCTCGTGATGACCTAAAACCTTACTAACACACTTTATGTTGGGTTTTCCTTTAATTTGTCACCCGTCTGTATATGAGTACAGTATGTATTTCAAACTTACTGTCTTCTGATACCCATAGAAAATATCCTTCTAATATCCTTTTACCCTATAACATGGTTAAAATAAACTAGCTTATATTATATGGGTTATATTTTACCCTTTGTTCCATATTATTGACTATTTTTTAAGATAAACCAGCCAAATATATCTTACTCTTTCAATTTAACACGCTCTGTATGCCATATTCCCCGAAGCCGCGAAGAAAAAGGTGATATAATGCAACAGTTTGCATTAGCTTGAGGTTGAATTGTTTGCTTTATTGAACATTTTGTTACACCTACAGCAGACTCTAATTATTTCAACAAGAAATTCAGTCAAATAAAACCTAAAATCCCGGGAGTGTGAATAGTGCTGAAATAGTATGCGATTGCCAGTAAGTGTGCTTATGTTTTCCATTTATTTATAAGCGTGATACGGCTCAGTTGTCCCAGCGGACTGCAACGCAACCCCCAGTGGATGCTCAACCTGCTCTCCTTATGCTTAAATAACAGCAAATGCTCTCAAGTCCAGAGACAGCGCAGCTGACCTTTCAGAGTTGGCACATAAAAGCGAGCATGCAGGCAGAGCGAGAGAGAGAGAGAGAGAGAGACTAGACCAGACCAGACGGTGAAAGAGCAAGAGAGATACGCAGAGAGCAATGAAAACGAGAAAAAGAGGGTCGGAGAGTTTGTTTTGGGAGATGTTTGCCCTTAATAGTGCTCTTTTGCCACAAATAGCTGCAGTCAACAACTTGTTGGCAATTTGGAGAGCGGAGTCATATAGCGTACCCTTCACACCTGCCAGTTAAAGGACAGATATGTCAGTGCACAAGCCTGATAAAAAAAATTTTAAAAAACAGCGGCTGTTTAACAAAACAGCACCAGTCTTTGACAAATAAAACACATACAGAACAATGACTTTTGTATAATATAAGGAATAAAATACTTGTACATTAAGCACACCCTTAAGTGTTTTTATTCCTCTTACACCACAGCAATTTGCCAATGATTATAACAAACATTATGAATTAATCAATATATGACACACTATACTTTATCTGTTTATTGTTACCTTTAATGTTTTAGAATGTCCAGAAAACAAGTTAATTCCTGTTCTCAATTACAGTATATTATAGCAGCTATAAACAATCGTTTCCACACCGTCCTCTTATTTTATTTTCCAGAAGTTGAGATGAGAATGCAGGATGTCATGGATGGACATGGGAGTGCTTCCAGATTGCATATTCATGTTTAGTCATAGCTTCTGGTAAGGTTTATAGATGTCCCTAGACTATTTTGGGGGCATAAGAGAAACACAGGAATTATACCGTATATATAAGAACTTTTTGGTTTAAATGAGAAGCGTTATGCTTGGAGAAAGGAAAACACTGCATTTGAGCATAAGAAGCTTATCCCATCTGTGAAACATGGTGGTAGTAGTATCGTGGTTTGAGCCTGTTTTACTGCATCTAGGTCAGGACGGCTTCCCATCATTGATGGAACAATGAATTCTGAATTATTCCAGCGAATTCTAAAGGAAAATATCAGGACACCTGTCCGTGATCTGAATCTCAAGAGAAAGTGGGTCATGCAGCAATACAACAACCCTAAGCACACAAGTCATTCACCAAAGAATGGTTAAAGAAGAATAAAGAATGTTTTGGAATGGCCAAGTCAAAGTCCTGACCTTAATCCAATAGAAATGTTCTGGAAGGACCTGAAGTAAGCAGTTCATGTGAGGAAATCCACCATCATCCCAGAGTTGAAGCTGTTCTGTACTGAGGAACGGGCTAAAATTCCTCCAAGCCGATGTACAGGACTGATCAACAGTTACCACAAACGTTTAGCTGCAGTTATTGTTGGACAAGGGGGTCACACCAGATACTCAAAGCAAAGGTTCACATACTTTTGCCCTCACACATACGTAATATTGACTCATTTTCCTCAATAAATAAATGACCAAGTATAATATTTTTGTCTGATTTGTTTAATTGGGTTCTCTTATACACGTGGATCCATGAATGTGTCTTCTTCTCCATCATCCTTCATTATTTCCCTGTAAATGAGTGCTGTTGCAGATACGTGTTAGAAGCAATCTGGACTTCTATTTACCCTTAAACACAGTCGAGTCCAGGTGCCATATCCGTACCATAACAAACACATTGCAGAATAAAGCTACCCAATTTACTGCTTGTAAACTTCCCACATCCACTCTCTCTCCCTCTCCCATAACCGCTCTCATTCAGGGTCACATCTGTCTGGCCGAAAGCCCGAAGCGGACACCACTTTCCTCTTTGATGTTTTTATTTTTTGAGAGGACACAAAATTACTGGCTGAGTACTCTTATGTGGTGACTGGCATTTTTTTTCTTTATCGCTGCACAAATCACAAATTTCAACATCAATTTGCTGGACCAATGAGGAGGTCGATCGAGGGTGCGGAAGGTTGCCGTAAATGGGCCATCAGTAATGTTGGAGCAAAGTCAAGTGCATCTATATGAGAGAGGCAGGGCAGGAAGAGGGCAGAACAAGGCCACAGGCATGCGTGAGACAGCAAATAAAGCGTGACAACAAGGACACAGAGGTATTTCAGGGGCCACTTGGAGAAGACTGTGATGTGGAGAAGTGGCCCGGCTTAGCAATTATGGGAAAAGTAAATGACATTGGTCTCAGTTGGGGGGAAAACTTTGCCATCCTAGATGCACTTAGGTGCTGGAGGAATTAACTGTTATCTACCAGGTGGAAAATACTTCTTCCTTCTTATTTAGACCTTCAGTATATTAGTTACAAATCTCTTCTTCTCTCATTCAGCCAATGACTGTGTTCTATACATGAATAGTATAGTGAATTTTATTTGCATTTTATTTACATCAGTTACATCAGTTTAAAGCATCTGATCAAATTCATCCATGTGACCAAAAGTATCAAGAAGCACATTGTGACTCACTTAATTTCATCAGTTACTGTAAATACGTTTACTTTTTCGCTGCTTATTACTTTTTGACTTTGCACATTTTCGGGTTCCACTTTGAATTAAACTTAAGTTTCATTTCTAAGTACTTTTTCCACCCCAAATACATCAATGTATAAGAAGTCTATCAAAAATATAAAACACTGATAGAGAGGTTTAAGTAAAGCAAAAACAATTTAAGTCAAGTTTTTTTTCTATTAGAGCTCATTGTGTTTAGTGAAGTACTTAGTGAAGAAGTGCGTCTTCAGTCTCTTCACGAATGTGTAGAAGAAATTTGAAGAAAAGTCTCAGATTCAGTAAACCAATCCATAGTGCATAGAATTCTGATATTTAATCCTTTCATGCATGAATTATGAAATCCTGGTCAAGGATATTTTTTCTCTCTCTGTGTTTTTACTCTGCGTTAGGCATAAAAAGAAATAATTTACCTTCATTTTACTTTTACATACATTTTTCATAAAGTTACATAAAGTGTCCACTTTAGTGGCTGTTATGCAGTTATTCTATTGAAATCCTTGCAATAGCCAGAAAATGGCTTTTCAATAGCTGTCCACCGTCGCGACCACTATGCATGAAATGGTTAATACTTTTTAAGTTATGGTTAAAATCAACTAACATTACTCAGCTCAAGGCAATTAAAAATAGTTAGAGTAAATAAAATGACATTCAAGTTCGGACTAAGCAAAAAATAATCATCGCTCATAGCTCAGAGAAAGTCAAATTGCTCAGCTTGGAGTCAATGCAATTACATTCAAGCTCAGAGTAAATAAAATTACCCAGAGTTCAAGATAAAACTACTCACAGTTCAGATGAACTTCCATTAATCAGCTCAGAGGAAATAAAATTACTCGCAGCTCAAATTCACAAATGATATACCTTGGTATAACTGAAACTACTCACAGCTCAGTGTATTCGAAAATATTCACAGCTCTGAGTAATTCAAATTACTCGCAGCTCAGAATAACTGAAATTATTCATTGCTAAGAGTATCTAAAATGACCAAAACTCAGTGGCTAACATTACTCACAGGTCAGAGCAGCTCAAATTACTCAGCATAGAGCAGTGCTTCTCAAACTTTTTCACCGTGAGGACCCCTCGTGTAGGGTGTATCTCTTTGTGGCCCCTTGTGAGTCGTCAAATTTACGGAATTTGTTTTTTTTTCACGCTAGGCTCTTCAGCGTAGAGACTAGGTCCTCTATCTAAAAACGTATCCATTTTAAATAGTCTTAGGTTTTATCAGCGTGTGGCCAACAGTACATTAGTATATCAGTGGATGTCTCTGGTTATTTAAATGCGTTTAATTTATTCAATATTTCTCATTTTTTATGTACTTCATAGTTCAAAGGTTAACAATCCCGACTGCGGACCCCAACCCCCTCCCCTCCTTTCCCTGTAGGTTGCGTCAAACTTGTTTCAATTTCAGGATTTGTGAGCAGTTATGGGAAGCTTGATGAATATGGGTCCTGATCTCTTGAGAAATTCATATGAATTAGATGAAACAAAGGTGATTTTGTTCGAATAAAATCATCAGAAAAGTTGCAGTGACCCCCCCGTCGCAAACCATAAGATTATCGTTAACTTCTTACAGCTCTACAGCTCTTTCTCTACAAGAAATTGTCATTGGTACAAATTTACAGGTGTTGATACACCGAGCAGTAAAACCCACTGACAGGTGAAGTGAATAACATTGATTTTCGTGTTACAGTGGCACCTGTCAAGGGGTGGGATATATTAGGCAGCAAGTGAACTGTCAATTCTCGAAGTTCATGTGTTGGAAGTGGGAAAAATGGGCAAGTATAAGGATCTGAGTGACTTTGCCAAATTATGATGGCCTTTTGGTCATTTAGAACCTTTGGTTGTCCCAAGGAAGGACAACAAGTGAAATGGCGGCAGGGTTATGGGCACCCACCAGGATGCACTATGGGAAGAAGGCAAGCTGGCGGAGGCAGTGTGATTCTCTGGGAAATGTTTTGCTTGGAAACTTGGCATTCATAGGGATGTTACTTTGGCATGTACCACCTACCTAAACATTGTTGCAGACCAAGTACAACCCTTCCTGGCAACAGTATTCCCTATGGCCTCTTTTTCAGCAGGATAATGTGCACTGACACGCTGCAAAAAATGTTCAGGAGTGGTTTGTGAAACAAGACAAAGAGTTCATGGTGTTGACTCGGCCTCCAAATTCCCCAGATCTCGATCCGATTGAGTGTCTGTGGGATGTTCTGGACAAACAAGTCCAATCCATGGAGGCCTCACCTCGCATCTTACAGGACTTAAAGGATCTGCTGCTAACGTCTTGGTGCCAGATACCACAGCACCGCTTCAGAGGTCTTGTGGAGTCCATGCCTCGAAGGTGAGAGCTGTTTTGGTGGCACAAGGGGGACTTACACAATATTAGGCAGGTGGTTTTAATGTTATGGCTGATAAAAACTCATGCTTTATTAGGATCGCAGCACATTTCTCATTTGTGTGTTGTCTCCAGTGTTTTGGATAAATCAATCGTGTGTATAACCTGGAGCCAGAGGCACATGGTCAGACCCGGGGTCTGAATAATAGCATGTAAACATTTCTAATGATTGGTTTTGAGTGTGGACTCAACTGTATATTTCCTCCAGCTATTGGAATATAAATGAACAATTGCACCATGTTCACTACCATGATGTTACTTTAAGGCATTTACTATTATGACAGTTTCAAATTATCGCAGTTCCTATGATTTATTTCCATCCACAATTTGTTTCCATTCGGGGTTTTTTCTTCCTTTCTTTCTTTCTTATTTGGATCAAACTGTATACACTTATACACCCAGAGACATGGCGTAGCTCAATATCGTTCTGAAAGAAACCATTTTCCCATACTGTCTGCCTCCCCTAATGCAACTCATCCCCCTGGGACCGAAGCTCTTCACATGTCTCGGGGGAATTTGCGTGTGAGCAGCTGCCAGAGTGTCTGACATGCAGTTTTAAGACGTGACTCTCAACCTTGAAGGCAAGAAAAGCACTCAAGGCTTATCTCTGCCACTTCTCAAGGCCCTCTCCTCTCCCACTTTCTCATCAATTTCAAATTTGTCTCTTTTCATTTCGGCTCCCAGATGCTCGAATCTCAACACTGTTTTGGCGTAGGGGTTTTTTTTTCAACAACGAGGCCGCTGGAGACGAAAGTCAAATAGAACCTTTTCGTTCTACATTAGAGTGTAATAACAGTGATAAATGTATGAGTGGCAGGGTCAGTTGGTATCAGTGGACTAGTGGCACTCTCCCTCTCTTTTGAGAAAAAAATAAATGAATGAGTCTAAGGTTAATTTTTTCCCATCCACATCATCTGTTCTGTTCCCATCCTAACCCTAACCCTATCTGCTGTTAACGAATGATAGGAACCAAAAACAACTGCAGCACCAATGCTTGTTAGAAACACACATATGAAGCAAGGCTGGGGCTGAATACTTTACACTTCGCTGGCACGTCCATAACACGTAGGGTTGTAATCAAGACCGCCATTGTCAAGGCCAAAACAAGTCCATGACCAGGATTAGCTGAGACTGAGTTAAGACTGAGTTTTAAATGGGTCGAGTCCAAGTCAGGATCAAGTCCAAGTCAAGATGAAGACCGAAAAGCCTGAAATCCTTTTCGAGTCCAAGCCTTGACTTCAAAGAGTTGGCTTCGTTCATGCATTGTGCCAATGATTAGACTGTTTTCTAGAAGAAAAAATTACTTCTCACAAACTTTGTGCATGTGAAAGGAAAAGACAACATGAACTGAGAGAAGTCTAAGTACAAATACCAGTACGTCTGAGACAAGTCCAAGTCAATACAGAAAACATCTCAAGACCCTAAAAAGCTCTAAACATCATCATTATCAGTGATTGTGCAAGAAAAATACAGTCTTGGGTGTAATAAATGTGAATAAGATTATTTTTTCCATTACTCATTTTTTGTTTCCAAAAGCCTTTGTATTAACCCTTACAGAAAGTCACTCAAACTTTACATGTGGATTTTTCACATGTAGTACATGCATTTTTACGTTTATTCTCGCACAGTAGTTTCTTTACACAATACTTTTACCTGATTTTTCCCCACCCGTATGATTCCTTTTAGGATTTATGGCTGCGATTTGCTTTACACATTATTTATTTTTATATGTTCATTTTTTCACACATAGGCCATGTGCTCTTATTTATCATATGACGTTACATGAGTGAGTTCATATTTGCAGTTTCAGATGCACTTTCACTTGTTACAAGATCACATATTAAATCATCACATGTACAAAACATGTCAACACATGCGACCTAGGTGACGTTTTGTGTGGTTTGAATGAAAACGCTCACAGCGATCTCGGCTTATCGGCTGTTTGGAAGAGCCACCACATGATCACGCTCTTGAAACGCAACCCTAGCTTTAGCGATCAAACTGTGGAAGGTAAAGAGGTTAAACTTGTCTACTTATTTTACCTGCCATGAGTACTCATTGTAATTATTTTCCACATCAGCTTTGCCAATAATGCCTCTCCACAACCGGCAAATGATTACAATAGCAAGCATTAAGGTCTAAGTTGATCAATAAAGTGATCTACAGTGTGAAGGTTGCACTTACTATGAGATGTAGAGTGTAATTACATAATGAGCATAATTGAAAAACACCAGCTGAACCCATGGCTCATGATCTCGCCTCTGGTTAATGTTTGTCTGCCGCCTGATTTATGGGTGAGGTGCTGGACTGGGACACAGACAACAATTCATTACTTTTCCCACTTTCTGTCTAACATCGGACCTTTCTCCCCGCACAGAAAACCCGTCTGGCCCGGATAAGAATAGCCAAGAAAGGCAGCTCCAACGCTTACCTGCAGAGCAAACGCAATGGCCGCCTGGACGAGCTTCTGGATCTTACCGTGAGTTTCTGTTTACCTCTCTACACATCGTACGCATTTATAATGTGAACTTTGATACTCAAGATACATAATGCTATTATAGTGGGCACTTTAATATACAGCCGCTGTGGAAGGAGATTGTGTGGGTAAGTTTTTTACTTAGATTTTTGACAAATTTCAAACACTTAGTTAGGGCTACAGTATATGACAATATATTATATTGATTGATATATAAACGATGTCACAATACATGATTTTCTGAGATATCATAGTTATCATTAATCTTTTTTTATATAAATTTAAATACTAATAAAAATAGGCCTGGAGGCAGTTTTCTGCTATTTTCTAAAATAATATCTAAAATTGTTGTTTTTACAGAATTAAAAAATTCTTTCTCAATTTCTCTCTTTTGTACACATTAAATAAAAGGATCATGAAACCATTTTTAAGGGTTTATTTGTAAACACAATGCTGCAGTTTGTTAAGAAACCTACATACCGTGATCCATATCAAATATCGCAGAAATGTCTTGAAGTGTGGTGATATGATTTTATTTTATTTTTGTCATAACGCCCATCCCTAGTTTGAGCTCAGATGAGAAGCTAAGCAAGAGCTGAATGAGATGCTGCTAAATTTTTTGGTTACAATATTGTGATAAGATCATGAACAGGTTATTGCTGTTATTCGTGTCAACTGGAAACATTTTAGTTCCTCTAGTCAATTTGCAATGATTGTTTGATTAAAAATTCGAATTAAATGACGGATACCGACTGTCCACCTTTAATGTACAGAGTCACAACTTCCACCTTAAACCAGAGTGGATAATATACACTATTAACAATGCTTAAGGTTTTACTGAATCGAATTGTACCATATGTTGAATGTACCGTATGTGTCAGTTCACCTCGATTCCTAACTTCATGTTGCTCGACGTGATGGATTTCCTGTTACAATCCTCTCTGTTTTCTCTCTCTTGAAGTTAATTAGACAAAAAACACAGTTTGTCGTGTTTCTGAGCAACCCGAAAGCGTAAACTTCTCCGTCCTGAAGATGTCGGGAAAACTGTTACAAAGAGCCAACACCAGAGACTCAACCATAAATGTTAAATAGACATTTCTTTACAGAAAACATCACCATTTTAACGATCTAACATGTTTATGTTTACGTGTAAATATCCATCATGCAAGTCCTTGTGAATGATCATAATTATACACTAGATGGCGAAACGTTTATGGACACCTGACCATCATACCCATATGCAGTTCTTCCCCAAACTGTTTCAACAAAGTTGGAAGCACACAGTTGTCAAGAATGTCTATGTATGTGGTAGAATTACAATTTCCCTGTACTGGAAAGAAGATTCCCAAACCTGTTCCACCATGATAATGACAGCATGTGCACTGAGAAGCTCCATGAAGACATGGTTTGTTAATGTTGGAGTGGAAGAACTCGAGCAGCCTGCCCAGAGCCCTGACCTTGACCCCACTGAACACCTTTGGGACGAACTGGAATGCCAAATGCACCAACATCATTGCCTGAATGAACACAAATCCCCACGGCTATACTCCAAAATCTAATGGAAAGCCTTCCCAGAAGAGTGGAGGTTATTCTAACAGCAAAAAGGGGACTAAATCAAGCACATAAGAGTGTTATGGTCAGGTGTCTTCAAACTTTTGGCCATTAAAGCATACATATAAGAGCATACGAAATGCATTAAACAAGCCTGAGAAACAAACTTCTGGAGTGGTAATGAGATTTTCGGGGGTTTTTTTTTATTTTATTTTTTTATTCCAGCCCTAATGTGCAATGACCATCTTTATGTCAAATCCCACTGCCTGTGACACCATTTTATTGTGCTCTGTGCCAGGGTAAAGTCATGCTAATGAAATCAGGCCAAATTTAACTCGCGCTCGCCTTCCATCCTAATTAGAAGCGGTGCCGACTTCCAAACAGTTGAAATGTAAAGCTCCTAGAATCAGCCGTACTTCTCTGACCCGGTCCTCCTTTTGTTTTCTAGTTTCGAGTGTCACTCGACATTAAAAGTCACCTCCAATTAAAATCCATTAGTGTCTGTTTAATACACATCCCCTGAACCTCCTTCATACCTCCATGTCAAAGCTTTCAGCCTTTGCGTTGTTCTTGCACGTGACCACACTGGCTTTGTGTGTATATCAGTTCAGGGTGTAGTCATTCCTGTCATATCAGAGAGGGTGCGTCCTTAGTTTTCTTGGAAAAAAATTAATAAATAAAAGTCTTCTATTGAAGGTGTCAGGAACCAGGCAGTTGGAGCGGTCTTTATTTTCTGGGCAATTTCATGCCAGAAGTTGTGATGAAGCTGTCAGAAGTTTGACACTTGGAATTACAGACGTGTCATTTCTGCCTTTCACAGAGACGCGATGTCAACATGAGGAGGCATTAATAAGGCCTTGGGTGAAATGGATTTTTTATTTATTTATTTATTTTGGAAAAAAGAATTATATTACTGACTGAAAAGTGAGTGCTAGTGCAGCGCCATTATCTTCAGAGAGGGTCAGAATTTTATGTCCAAGAAGTTTGTCACATTCATAAAACATTTACATATATAAACACAAACATCTAGCTAAATCAGACTTGTTAAAGTCAATGTTAGAAGCTATCTTTATCCATCAATAACCTCATATTAGATTGGGATACGAACAAACGTATTCGTAAATCGTTTTACAAATACGCAGGAGCGTTTATGCTCAATAACACTGAGGTTGATGAAAATTCAAGGGATTCAGAACAATGTTCGTATCCTATGTTCGCTTCTGAGATTGTGTAAATTTACATATAAGGAGTCTCACTAAGGTAAACCGTAACTGCTTGGTGTAAACTCGTGTAATTGGCGATGAGCTACTACAATGTTATATATGAGATACAATGTCAAGTTTAAATCTCTTATTTATTTTGATTGCATGTTTCATGACTTGAAAGAAAAAAACACCCCCGAACAATATACAAACTTAAACAGTCATTCGATTAGGACAAAAATATTGGTGCCGTATAAAAGGAGGGAAGAGTCAGCGTGTGTCTATGGTACTGTAAGTGACTCGCTGCAGTGGCTGAGCTGCATTACTGGAAGATTTAGCGTTAGCATTTAGGAGGCGCCCTTTCATTGTTTAGTCGCCATTTTGCTGTTTCTAGCTTTGTGAGCTTATGCCGTTTATGGTGACTAAATGTAAATCAGCTGTACCGTGAACGCACTTGGTCATTTACAGCGAAATAAATACGATGAGCTTAACAGTCCATCCAGGATTTTGCGATTTGGCGATCGCAAAATCAAGGAAACTGCGCAATATTCTGAGGAGCTTGCAGTTTTTCTAAATTACCGCAGATTTTCCACAGATTCGGGCCGAGACATGTCATGTGACAAATACGAGTACAGTGAAAAGGTCTTCTTTACCAACAAATATCACTGCGGAAGACCGTACCAAATAATTTTGTGCGATTGCGATTTCGCCGATTCAAGTAGTTTTCCTGCAAAAAACAAAGTACAAAAAAAATCTGCAAGTTGCCTCACACATGTTGTGAAATGCAGCAGCAAAATCAAGCATTTTTGGCCACAACAATCCCAAAAAGACTCCGTGAATTCTTGTATGGACTGGCATATGCATGTGAGTACAAAGCATTACTGGCACTTTTGTAAATCTGGCAGTAATGTCTAATTGGAAATAGTTTTTAACCGAAAATATTTACACATATCTTTGCTTAAAGATTGAGAATTGAGGCCTGAGTTTCATACTGCAGTGTGAGTATGTAATCCTTCAGTGACCTACAATGTTTACATACAGTATACGTTAAAAAAAAAAAAAAAAAATGAAGCTTTTCGCAATTGAGCTGAAACTCAAATCTCAAATGCACCAAGGATCGATTCTAGGTCTGTATTCACACCAGTTAATTATTTCGAATCACAGATTAATTTTTAAAAGTTTGTATCTTTTATTGTACATACAGATGTTCAGAAAATGAAATATTATTCAGATATTAGTTAGGGTATTTATATAATAGTTGAGGTGAAGCCTTAGCAGTTTATAAAAGATCACCAGTTCCCTGAACTGCACCCAGGTTTGAAAAAATAGAAGAATATTGGTGCAAATTGCTTTCTCAGTTATGTCATTCAAAGACCTACACAGGAAGCATGTGCTCTTAAAGTCAAGTTAAAAATTTTTATTTATTTATTTTTTAAATCTGGATCGACTGAATGGAAAAATTGAGAATGTGCCTCTATTCCAAAATGTTACAAATAAAATGTAGGTGTTTCCTGCAACAGGTCAACAGTCTTAAACTATTTGACTATTGTTGTTAATTGTATTTAAAAAGGAACACCTCTGAACCATGCTTCATAATCTTTATTTTGTACTAGGGGTGTACAAACTTTTGCACATGACCATAAAATGCATATGTTTTTAAATGTTGTGAGATAGATGCATACATATGTAAAATTAATGTGTGTGTGTGTGTGTGTGCGTGTGTGTGTGTGTGTGTCAGGGCTCAGAAGAAGAGGAGCAGCACATGAATAAGACCCCATCGTTATTGGAGAGCCAACACCACCACCTACTGCACTGCCTGGAGAAAACCACGGTGAGTGTGAACGTGTCGCGTCAGAAGAGTAAGGGAATATTCCGGAGCATTTCATTCGTTCAGTCATTCAGGTCGTTTGTAACATGTCTGACAGCAGTGAGTAATTCATGGTGACTGGATCTGACGTCTAATCTTAAGGACATTAATGCGAGGAGCTTCATCAGTTCACATGAGTGATGGGAAATTCTGCAGCGTTTAAAATTTCTGTGTGCCTCTCTTTCTTCGTGTCTATCTCTCTGTCTCTCTTTGTCTCTTGCTCGTACTTGTTCTCTCTTTCTCTCTGACTGTTTTCTCTATTCCTCCATCTCTCTCTGTCTCTCTCTCTCTCTCTCTCTGTCTCTGTCTTTCTTACTCTACCTCTTTCTATGCCTGTCTTTCTCTCTGTTCTCTTGCTCTCTCTGTCTCACTCTTTCTAATGCTCTCTGTCTGTCTCTTTCTCTATGAGCGTATCTCTCAATTTGTCTCTGTCTTTGTGTCTCTCTGTCTCTTACTCTCTGTTTATCTCTCTCTGTATGTCACTCTCTTTTGCTTTGTCTCCATTTCTTTGTATTTCCCTGGGTTTGTATCTCTCTCTCTCTCTCTCTCTCTCTCTCTGTATGCCACTCTCTTTCGCATTGTCTCCATATCTCTGTCTCTCTTTTTCTCTGCCTTTGTCACTCTGTATTTCTCCCTCTCTTTCTCTGTATTTCTCTCTCTCTCTCTCTACTGTATATATATATATATATATAATTTTTTTGGGTCTCTCTCTTACTTTGTCTCTCTGTTTCTATCTTTCTCTCTGCCTCTCTCTTGTCTCCCAATCGGTCTGTCTTTTTTTGTTTCTTCTTTCTCTCTCTCTCTCTCTCTCTCTCTCTCTCTCTCAGGCTCATGAGTTTGTAGATGAGCAGTTGTACGAGCAGAATTGTGTTGAAGGACCGCCGCCACTGCAGAACTTTCCTTCTCGCAGCCCCTCCATCTCGAGCAACGAGGGCTTCACGAGAACCTGCTGCACCCACCGCTCACGCAAAAGACTCGCGCTGCCCAATGCCAGCCTGTCCACCACTCACACGCACACACACACGCAGGACCTGCAAGAGCTTAGCGCCATCCACATCCAGTGTGGAGATCAACTGAGCCTCGGCCCGAGGTGAGCGCCTGGCGAAGCCTTCTTGGACGTGACCCTGTGACCCAAAATCCTGTGAGGTTATTAGCCGTTGATCCAAAACAACATTACAGATGTGACAACATTAAAGCCAAAAGTAAAGAAATAGACATTTGAACAAAGTCTTGAACTCTCGTCCAGTTTAATTCAATTTGTCTGATTTGTTTCTCTCCTGTCTCGCACTCTCTCTCTCTCTTGCTCTCTCTCTCTCTCGTTTAAGCAAAACAACAGATTAAATCAACGAACAAATTCCTGTCTATGTACTTCCTCCACATCACGACAGTACTGTTGATTCATTGTCTATAGCAGAAGCTCTGAAAGTAGTCCCAGCTGCAAGGTTTACATTCATGTCCTTGTTCCAACACATTATCGTTTCTATAGTAACAGCTCATTCACTTGAAAAATTGTTGATCTGGTGAAGCTTTGTAAGGAGGCATTTATTTAACATTTATGAAAGGAGTCTCCAGCATCACACGGATCTGGTCACATGACAAGCTACGCGTGTGTGGTTGTTTTTGGGTTTATTTCTTTAGCCTTATTTACATCAAGACAAAGAAGAAAGAGAGGCAGTTGAGGGAGCTGTTTATAACTGCTATTGCAAAAGTAACGAATGGATAAAAAGTATGATGTTGTTCATATCGCTTAGCACATTTGCCTCACACCTCCAGGTTTGAGGGTTCGAATCCCGTTTCCTCCGGGTACTCCGGGTTCCTCCCCCAATCCAAAGACATGTGCTGTAGTCTGATTGGCATGTCTAAATTGTCCGTAGTGTGTGAATGTGTGTATGAATGTGCCCTGTGATGGGTTGGCACCCTGTCCAGGGTGTCCGGGCTCCATGTAACCCTGTGTAGGATAAGCAGTATGGAAAATGGATGGATGGATGTTAATATTAGAGTCAGCCCACATCACTTCATCACGTCATTGATTATTTTTCCGTAACAGTAGAGCAATAAGAGTTTTATTCCTTTCTTAACCCCTTGATCTGCCAGGAGCCAAGCTTTAAACTGAATAACAATAAAAAAGATGGAATGTAGGGCTTTCATGTCTTAATAAAGCTCTTTAAATGTTCATATTTCCTCCAGCTGTCGCTCCAGTCTCAACCTAAAGCCCAATGAGCGACTGCAGATAAACTGCAGAGGGCAGCAGATCACCAATGCTATCATCAGCCTGCCGTCGCCGAGCTCTTTCAGCACAGACTCCATCACCACCTCCTCCATCGCCCCTACCATCAACACCACCTCCAGCTCCAGCTTCAGCATCGTGAAGGTTTCGGCCTTGTGACCAAACAGGAGGAACTGCAGGAGAACAGAGCGAGCAGAGCCATGCGAGCCTCGAGCTGAACACGTCTAGTGGACACTCTGTGGAATTCATTTTATTTAAAAAATGTCAAGGATATGGTCGAGGACCGTAGTTAGAAGACGCTGTGTACTGTCGGACGATGACGTCCAGATTTCTGGATCGGTTTCCCAGATTTTGGTGTTCTTCTGACCTGCTGTGGAATTTGAATTTGGAAAGTAGGACTGACATGTCCAGGTTAAAAGATGGTTTGGAGATGCGAAGGCATTTAGTGTAAAACACGTTTCTTGTCAGTTTGATTGTGTGCCATCCACCAAGGTAGGAGCTCATACAAATTCATGCAGAAATCAACATGGTTTCCATACTGTGTGATATTCACAGGTTCTAGATGAATCTGTTTAGTCAGAATGTATGTTCAATATCACACTGTTTTGTTTAGGGTTTTTTGTTTTTGTTTTTGTTTTTTCCACACAGCCAAATGAAAATGGAAGCCAGACATTTTCATCTATTTTAGAAAAAGAAAAGGAGTTTCAATGCTCTTCAATTAGAAAATATGGTTTAGACTTTTTACTGGTCTGTCTTCATGTACTTCTTTCATTATATTTTCTCCTCAGTAATGTTGACCTCTCTAGCTTTTATCTCTTTATTCTTCTCATAATTCCTGTTTAGCATCATGAATTAGTCATCACTCGATAGACTCTGCTCCACAGTAAGTCGTTACGATCAGTGGTTACGAATCTTGCAGTATTCCATATTCACGCCAGTAATAAAGTAAAGTAAAGTAAAGTAAATGGCCCGTTAGAAGCTGAGAGATCGCCATTGCCCTGTCTAATGTGGATGTCTTTGTCTGTGCATTGTGACTGTTTAGCTGACTAGTGATTAGACCACTTAAGACTATAGGAGAACCGAAAGGCCTCAATTCTCAACCTGACATTTTACTTGAGCCCTTAAACAGGCACAGCAGTAACATTTGTAATAAAAAATGAGGTAGCAATGTTTTGTTAGTTCATTTGGACTTAAAAAAACAACAACAACAACAACAACAAAAACTACACTTTGTTTATTTTGGATTCTGTAACACTTTACTTGAACCCTCTGTCATGTTCCTAAGACTGAAATAATCCTGTCGTAAGCATATCAGAGAGATAATAACTGTCATAACATTTCATTTTCAGTTATATAACAAAACATCACAGCCCATGTTATGTGTTCATTTTGGCTGATCTCTAGTTAAAATTGCTTATGTCATAAGACTGACATAATCCTGTCATAAACACATCATGGCTGATAAAAGCTGTCGTAACCATTTATTTTCAGTGATATAACAATATATGACAGCCAGAGTTATTTATTAACACTGGCTCTTCTATTGTTAAAATTGCTTTACCTGAACCATGTATCATAACACTGACATAACCCTGTCATAAACACATCATGGCTGATAATAACTGTCACAGCTGTTTATTTTCAATGATATAACAATATATGACAGCCAATGTTATTTATTAATGCTGGCTCTTCTCTCGTTAAAATTGCTTCATCTGAACTCTGTCATAAGACTGACATAACCCTGTCATAAACACATCATGGATGATAATAACTGTCACAACCGTTTATTTTCAATTATATAACAATATATGACAGCCAATGTTATGCATTAATGTTGGCTCTTGTCTTATTAAAATTGCGTTACCTAAACCATGTATCACAAAACTGACATAGTCCTGTCATAAACATATTATAAGAGATAAAAAAAAAGGTGTCATAATGGTTTATTTTCCGTGCTTTAATCTTGCCATAACCATGTAATTAGTGATAATAACTGTCATAACAGTTTATTTCCTGGGATATAACAATATATGAATGCCCATCTTACACATTACTTTTGGCTCCTCTATGGTTAAAGTTACTTTACCTGAACCATGTCATAAGACTGACATAATCCTGTCATAAACATATTGTGAGAGATAATAACTGTCATAAAAGTTTATTATTAAACATGGGAATCCCATGTTAATTTTGGTTAATTGCTCTCTAGCTCTCTCAAATTTTTTTTTTTAAATCTGCATCACAAGACTGACTGTCTTAATAATAATCCTGTCTTAAGCATATCATGTCAGCTATTGTGTATTACCACGAGTTGTGGTGACAGTTTATTTTCCGTGATATAAAAACACTTGACATGTTCATACATAGGTAGGTAATGTGTCTTTGAAGGATGCCTACACTGGGCGTTCATAGCACATTCATGGTCATTGCAGAAATCATTTACAAAGCAGTAATAATAAGAATATTAAATAGTACAGTGGGTATAAATAGTCTACACACCCCTGTTAAAATGGCAGGTTTTTGTAATATATCATGTCAGATCCTTTTCTGTTTTAACCTATTAATTAAAGTGAAAAATAATAAGAATCATTTTAGGGGAAAAAAAGAAAAATACCAAAATTTATAATAAACGGGTTGCATAAGTATGCACACCCCTAAATTAATACTTAGTTGAAGCACCTTTAGATTTTATCACAAAATTCAGTCTTTTTGGGTAAGAGTCAATCAGTTTGGCACACCTTGATTTAGCAGTGTTTTGCCATTCTTTCTTGCAAAAGCATTCTATCTCTGTCAGATTGGCTGGGCATCTCCGGTGCACAGCCCTCTTCAGGTCACCCCGCAGATTTTTGATTGGATTTAGGTCTGGACTCCGGTTGGGCCATTCCAAAACCAAAATTGTGCCAAAATTGACTGGTATTTGGAGCTATTCATTATCCCCTCCAACCTGATTAAAGCCTCAGCTCCCTAGTTCCAGCTGAAGAAAAACAGCCCCAAAGTAAATGATGCTGCCACCACCATGCTTAACCGTGGGGATGGTGTTCTTTGGTGATGCACTGTGTGTTTTTGTGCCAAATGTATCTATGATACCTTTGGTATTATGCCCAAAAAGTTCAACTTTGGTCTCCTCAGGCCATAACACATTATTCCACATGGTTTTGGGAGATTGGAGATTGTATATTGTGTAAGGCTACCTTTTTGCCACCACACCCCATAGCCCAGCGATATAAAGAATTCAGGAGATTGTTGTCAGGTGTAGGGAGCAACCAGTACTACAGGTGTACACTAATTAGTATTTAACATGAGCTTGAATGGGATTGGTTGATTCTGAACACTGCTTAGTTCCTAGGTAAATAAAAGGGTGTGCACATTTATGCAAGCTGGGCATTGGAAGTTTTTTGTTTCATCTTTTTTCCCCCAAAAAAACATTTCTGGGTGTTTATCACTTAATATTAATATGTTGCAATTTCACTATGAATCTGAAAAAGGTTCTGACATGATTAAATTAGTTTAATTTTTTTTTACGTCACAAAAACCTGACATTTTAACAGGGGTGTGTAGACTTTTTATATCCATTGTACTTGGTGACAAATCAGGACATTGAAAGAAATTTAAGTCGGTTAAAGAACAGCACGAGTATCATTTATACTTTTCTTTTTTTTTTCTTTTCCTTCCTATTTAAAAAACTAAAATATAAGTTGATGTGTGAATTGTACTAAAATTATAATGAAAAATGCAGAATTATTTATTACATGGCTCACCATCTCCTACACCACAGGCGGCCAAGACACTTCCTGGCCAGACTGATTAAATGATCACAGAAGCAGGTCATGTGACACACCTGTTCGAACTAAAATAATTCAGTAAAACTCAGCTGAAAAGAAAAAGTATTTTGTCGTACATGCTGCCTGTTTAAGGGCTAGACATTGACTTCATACTGAAGAATGATTTTTTTTTTTAAATACATACCATAACCGTTCATTAAATGCATTAAATTAGTGACCTAATATTGTTTAATGTTCAAAACGTGTGTTGATATTTTGTTGCATGCGACAGCATGCTTTGGTGTCATTGCCAGTTTCAGAAATGATTTCAGAAGATTTCCTTCTTTTGTGTGAGTTTGTTATACTTACTTTTTTGTTGTTGTTGTTGTTTGTTTTGTTTTTATAATTTTGAGATTTTTATTTTATTTTAAAGGCGAAATTTAGCTAATCTCCCCCTGCCCCACCTCAAGTGATTAAGCTACAGGCACAACAGGAACACAAACTTTACTCAAAACAATGTATTTTGTGGAAATTTTCTCCCATTAGATTCCACCTATCTCTTATTTCTTGGGGTTTTTTAGCCTGATTATCGATGTCTGTTGTGCATTATTCTGTAAGACGTTGTTTAATTTATGACTTTGTCCTTGTGAAAGAAGCGTCTGATAAATATATATATATATATATATATATAAAAAAAACTCAAACTGCTAATGAAGCGAAAGGTCTCCATTTCTTTTCAAATTAGTTACAATGATTAGAATTATTATTACTTACTGTACTGGTAAATGTGTAGAGGTGCAGTGGAGTACAAAAGTTTGAATCCCCTTTAAAGGAGACAGCATTATAGCTCATCAGAAAAGGACAAATAGAAATGTTACTATTGGAAATCCATATCTCCTTAAAGCTATGTGGTACGGTTGATTTTTTTTTCCCATTCAAGAAGGATATGCGATGCAAACTGTACACATCAATTGTACAGTTTTACAGCTGGCACTAAGACGTAAAGTAATATATTGAAGCGATTCTGCTGAAACTGGATGAGCATGCATAATAGCAGAATACCTCCGAGGAAATACTACAGGAAAGGAATTTAACTCATATATGAAATGTTATGTTCATATAAATGTGTGTGTGTGTGTGTGTGTGTATGTGTGTGTGTGTGTATAAACTGATTATCTTGTTACATCTTTGACATCTTTGACAAGGGCCAAATTGTGATGGCTGGACGACTGGGTCAGAGCATCTCCAAAACAGCAGGTCTTGTAGGGTGTTCCCGGTATGCAGTGGTTAGTACCTACGTAAATAGGTCCAAGGAAGAACAGGGTCATGTGCACCAAAGGCTCGTTGATAGATGGCGCGTGGGGAGCGAAGCCTAGCCTGTCTGAAAGGTGACAGAACACACAGTGCATCGCAGCTTGCTGTGTATGAGGCTGTGTAGCTGCAGACCAGTCAGAGTGCCCATGCTGAGGAGTCAGCAAGCTGTATCATTGTGATGTTCTGACAACGTTTTCTCATAGCCTGCATTAACATTCTCAGCAATATGTGCTGCAGTAGCTCAGAAAGCACCTACAATAGGCACCAGAGCATCAGAACTGGACCATGGAGCAATGGAAGAAGGTGGCGTGGTCTGATGAATCACGTTTTCTTTTACATCATGTGGGCAGCCGGGTGCGTGTACGTCGCTTACCTGGGGTACGTATGGCACCAGGATGCACTATTTGAAGAAGGCAGGCCGGCAGAGGATGAGTGTGATGAGTGTGAATTCCCCAGATCTCGATCCGATTGAGCGTCTGTGGGATGTGCCAGACAGACAAGTCCGATCCATGGAGGCCCCACATCACAACTTACAGGACTTAAAAGATCTGCTGCTAAAACTACTACTGCTAGCAGAGGTGGAGTCCATGCCTCGACGGGTCAGAGCTGATTTGATTGCACAAGGGGGACCTACACAATGTTAGGCATGTGGTTTAAATGTTATGGCTGATCAGTGTATGTAACATTGTAAAATGAAGCATAAAACAAAGATGGTTTAATTAATTTATATATATATATATATATATATATATATATATATATATATATATATATATATATATATATATATATATACAGTGTATGTATAAATTATATATATTATATATATTTACAAAATAAACTAAATTAAATCACAGCCATTTTTGGCATGATTCTGACTTTAAACCTGGAGTAGTTCAGATTCATTGTCGGGGAATTTTATAATGATATCAGATCCTGCATCTTGGAGAACCAGACACAGTGCATCTGCAGACTTTGTCTGTTAAACATTTCTGGAAAATGAATTTTTGGCATTGAAATGGAAAAAAACAACAAACAAATCAAGTTGTTTCGGACTCTTACTGTGAGTGCTGTATATAAAGTATATAAAAGCTTCATATGTACTTTAGATCCAATTACTCGTGACTGGAAAGGCTTTTAGTGCTGGCTTCTGAAAGGGGAATAAAAATGTGAAAGGTGAATATGCGACCTAAAAAAATTATGAGACCTTCACACACCTCTAAAAGAGTAAATAATCCAGCAACTCTTTCATATTTATCGAAACCTAAATCCAAATTTGTACTTATTTTTACACTACCATGGTTATAGGTTATAGGTAAAGGTTAGAGGTTGTATCATCTTCCTACAAACATTTACTGTACACAGCTGGTAATTTATGCATTTCATACCAGATGAGACGTCCTTTAACTTTTAACCTTTGAATAATTTTGCAGCTGCAATTTAACCACCAGGTGGAGCCATGATAGCAGAACTGTGTAACAAACAATAATAATAATAATAATAATAATAATAATAATAATAATAATAATAATAAATCAGGGAACAGAACACAGTAGTAAATTTGTGCAAGAAAATATGCACTTTGCTTAAACTATGGAGTCAATATCAAATTAAAACAGAACTATTTACACTAAATACAGATTCTGTGGTATGTTCTGTGGTATATAAATTAATACACTCGACAACCAAGACACTGGTATTTCAAACTGGTGTGATTTTCTGCCGCTTAAATATTTTGGTTTTCTTGTTATAGTATATTTGTCTTTATTGACATTTACATTTAAAGCTGCATTAATTATAACTTGACTTGTTATTATTATTATTATTACTATTATTATTATTGTTATTATTATTGTTATTATTGTTATTTGCACAATATTAACCTTAAACTTTTCTAATCCTACTAAACGTACTTTATCTGTTTGAGTAAAATGTCTTCAGACAGCTATTTCCTCAACACACTCTTTATCACGATCCCTCTGTCCTGTGCCAGTTAGATATTGCTTCCTTTTAGATAAGTGTGTGTGCATGTGTGTGTGTGTGTGTGTGTGTGTGTGTGTGTGTGCTTGTGTAAAAGCTCACGCAGGCTTCATCTTGCATTCTCTTATGATCTATAGAGAATAAGAAGAAGAAGAAGAAGAAGAAGAAGAAGAAGAGTTCGGTTCAACTAGATTAAGCTGAGGTTAGGATATTCAGCAGTACTTATCAACTGAAATACATCTATTTATCTATGATAACATATTCCATATATAACTGTGTAGATGGCATACATTTTGTGTAACATTACGTTGCACAGTACTGTAATGTACATAAGCATTGTTAATATAGCTAACACTTTCTATGAAGGTCATATTTATCATATATATATCATGTTATAATACGTTCATAAAGCATTATACACTGTTATAATTATAACAGAAAATGCATTACACTTTATAGCTATCTTTATTATGCATTATGAATTCACATTATTCGTTGTAAGTAGTGTTCATAACACATTATAACACCAATACCAATAAAACTCATCTTTAAATAGTGTATCATAAGATCTATCTGAATTATTTTTATTTTGTTCTTTCTTTATATATAAATTATACCAGAGAGTTGAACAGAAAATACTACAAAACGTTACAGATTGTTTAAAATATTTGTCAGTGTGCTTACGGCTAAACATAATGCCCTAAGCAGACTGGGGTTAAGTTTCTTTGGTTCTGGCATTATAATGTGTTATAATATAAACATGGCTTATATAATGCATTCTGTTAGCAATTTATAAAAATGACTTTTAATACATGCATAATACAGTATAATGCCTGATGAATGCATTATGCCATGTTAGGAATGTGTTCATAGGTCATGCGTATGGCATTCGTAGAAAGTTTTGCCATAATATTTTGTGATAGAAGAGCGCCACTGTGAATTTCCTCAGAGGTAACCTTTCTATTTCGCTTGTAAATGAGGCTTTATTAAAGAATTTAAGCTCAAAACAGCCGTGTCAGCCTGGAAAGTATTATAACACAACCTTATGTGACTTGACTTAAGTTGACACTGAAATTAACAAATGCAGGCTTTATGACTGCTGATATCTATCAAAATTAGGCTTTTATAAATGCTATTTAAGGTTTATGTCCGGAGTCATGAAGAAGTTATGTAGGTGTCATGTAGCCTTATAAAGACTAGCATTAAGTAAAGTTTTGTCCAAAAATGTCTATGAGCTTCACATGTACCTTTAGAACCTTGAGGTAAGGGGCTAACAAAAAGATTTCCAGTGATTGGATATCAGGCCAGTCATAAGTGTTCAGAAACACCTTATAAGCAGAAATATAAAACACGTTTACATTTATCAGCCTGGAAAGTGTTATAACACAGCCTTATGTCACTTTACTCAGGTTAGTATTGAGATTTATGACAGTTGACATCTACTGAAATGATCAGGACAGACATAATCATTCAGAAAGAAACACTATAAGCTGAAACGTGAAGCATGTTTTACACGTGTGAGCCTGGAAAGTGTTATAACACAGCCTTATGTCACTTGACTTAAGTCGACACTGAAATTAACAAAAGCAAACTTTTGATATGACTGCTGATGTCGATTGAAATGAGGCTTTATAAATGTTTCTAAGGTTTATGTCAGGTGTCATGAATGGGTGAATGGGTAATGTAGGTGTCACGTAGCCTTATAAACACAGACGTGAAGTAAAGTGTCATACCAACTTGACATTGAAATTGACACAAGCAGAGTTTATGACAGCTGACATCTCTTGAAACGAGCCTTTATAAACGTTTATAAGGTTTACGGGAGGGGTCATGAAGGCGTTATGTAGGTATCATGTAGCATTTTAGACTTTTCAAACTGAAAAACATGAACATTTTACATTGCGATTCACAAAAGCAGATTACGACAGTTGATGTCTGTCAATAAACGAGCCTTTATTAACATTTATATAGGTTTCAGTCTTGCATCAGCAGAAAAGGACAACTTCCTTCCTTCCTTTCCTCCACAAGGACAGCTTGAGGAAGTAGTCATATGCAGCTGTAGGACAGGATAGAGGTCATGTCACAAACAAACAAGGCCTCGAAGTTCACATGATCCAGGAGGATTGTGCTACTGCGGCCAAATCCTCATTTCTTTCCTCCTTGTTGCTTCTTCGATTAGGTGTTTAAAAACATTCCTTACATAACATGTAAGAGCATGTATAAGCCAAGACTAGCTACGCAGCTGAAATAAGATCCTGCTATTCCAAAAAGCTGCCTCACTTCCTCCGACTACAAACGCTTAAAAAGCCTTTCAGATGATTTATTCATGCATCTGCGCTTTGCTTTTGGAGCTCCTCAGACTGCTGGGACACGTGAACATGTGGCACAGCTGGAAAATCCGATGATTACGGCGCTCATTTTGATGGAATCGGGTCAGTTAAAGGAACAGAGGATTTTTCCGCTCTGTTAATTTTGCTACCGAAGTAGACATACGGTACAGCATGGATTGTCTCGTGATGATCTTTAAAGTGCACTTATAATGGTCTTTCAGATATTACCTTTCCTGGAGTGTGTTGTAGAGCTGTTTGTGAATGTAAAAACGTCTTCAAAGTTTCAAAACTCAAAGCACATGACAAACGGGGTTATCAACTCCCAAAAGAAAGAAGCGATTCTGAACAGCTGAAACGAGTCGTTAGTGATTCCAGACTTACTTCCTGTACTAACCTACGTAGGTTTGTAAAAAAAAAAAAAAAAACCCACCTCTGGTCTTCATCGGTTGCTCATGAACAGTCGGAGCTGAAACTCGTTACGGTAGTGGACGTTTCCTTTTTCGACACACGCTGACAGCGGTAGAGCAATCACAGCAGACTGGGACATCTGACCAATCAGAGCAGAGTATGCGCTCTGAAAGGAGGAGTTTAGAATGAATCCTTTAGAACGGATCATTGAACGGATCATTGAAAATTTATCATAAAGAGTGGCATGGTGGTACAGGGGGTAGCTTTGGTCCATCGCAGCTCAAGAGGGACTGGTTTGATCCTGAGCTCAGGTTCCTGTCTGTGTGGTGAGGAGTTTCACATGTTCTTCCAGTGTCTGTGTATGTGTTTCCTCTGGGTTCTCTGGTTTCCTCCCACCTCCAAAAAACGGAACATACATACATACATATATACATACATATATATATATATATATATATATCATCTTTAGTTAAAGAGAATTTTGCAGAAAACTCCGCAATTTGTTTGCTTGGTTTTTTTCATTTCTTTCTTTCTCAGTAGCCATGAGGGATGCACACTTTTGCACTTGGCCGCATGTTTACATTTACTCCATCACACTTGTGCACTTGCACTATCATACAGCCCTGCTTGTAAGCTGTAAGTGATCATATCTGAGTGAACTTCTCTAAGCCTGTAGAATTAGGCGCATAATTAAGGGAAGGGGAGGAGTGTGCACTTTTCTTTGCGTTTGCTGCGCGTGAGGAAAGCGTGTATGTGGGGGGAGAAGCAGGACAGCTGCCATGCGGATTGCAGACTTGACGTGAAAAAGACAGGACAGCACTGTTACTCAGTCCTGAAGCTTATAAGCTTTTATGGTGCAACTTTTGAGACAGGGGTATTTTCCTGAAGAGGAACATAGAGAAAGAGAGAGAGAGAGAGCACGAGCACACAGCTGCAGGCGCGCGCGTTCCTGAACATGACTCGTGCTTCACGTGCGCTTTTTATTCCCGAGAATTGATTCCGGAAGAAAATCCAATCTTCCTCAAAACAGAAGAAGTTCATTAATCAGCTGTTGGTACTGATCTATTTCTAATGTAATGGAACCATTTTTAGCGCCTCGGAGCTCATAAGCATGGATTCATGTTTGAAGAGACTGAGACAAGAACTGGTACGTATGCATAGGATATGATATGCATTCACTGTTTTTATTTATTTATTTACTTATTTTCTGTTTTTTTTAAAAACCCCAGTATTATAGGCTATAGAATCTATTGCATCCCTAGCCAGTGTTATAGGACTTGTTTGGGTACTGGTCCAACAATAAATCCCATAAAGCGTTAAAGAAATACAGTGTAAATCAGATATGTTTCTCTGAGTGTGCCATTCGCACACGCTGGGCATGTCGTTGTTTACAACCAGCACGCTTATACAGATCTCGTGCAATACGATGCAATTGTAAGTTGTTTATAATTATTACTACCAGAATGCGTGCATTCGTTAAAATTCAATTGCATACTCTATTTTATTTTATTTTATTCGCGCACGTGCTGTAGGTATACGTGCTTTCAGGTCAGATGGAGTGATTTCCGTTGCGGTTTGGTTGGTGATTTAAGGCGTGCATCTTGGCATGTTTTTATAAACACAGCGTCATTTATGATGTCACGAGTGACGTCAGCCCTCGTTGTTTCACTCTGGATTTCCACACGTTTTGTGAGGACACGTCTTAATTGCTTTGGAGTACATTCATTGTGGATCTTTTTTTGGAGTTAATTACAGTGTTAATAAATAAATAAATTTAAAACATGAAGAAGTTACTGTTACTAGGCCAAAGTTGATTTATTTTCCTGTAACAGCACATTCCCAAAGTGTCTTGTTCCTCTAATGCTACAGGAGACGTGTTACGATTGATTACAAGTGATTAACAAATAACATGCTGTAGCTACTTTGTAACCGTTTATTTAAAAAACAGTTTATTATTGTACTTAGATTATGTGGAGCGTCCATTGTATGAATGGGTTGCTATGGAAGCGATAACATAGTCAAAAGAGCGCATTCATACAGGCTTGTGATCAACAGATCAATACCCTCTGACCGATCAGATTGAAGAATTCAACACCGCTGTGGTATAAATTCGTACATTACAGTAGCTACAGTCTTCCGTTTAGTGCTTGTGTCATCCATTTTGAAAAATTCAAACTCCGCCTCTTCGTTTTTCACTACTCAAGGCAATCGTAAAAATGTATCGAACAGTCCACAGTTCTTTTTTTTTTTTACTTCGACATACAATCCTCAGCATTTCAGAACAGAATTATTGAAACTAGACCCGAGTCTTCATGTAATCCTATCCTAATGGAGTTTCTCTCATGCTCCTGGGCATGGCACACCACCAGGTCACTTCTGGAGACACTCCATCAAATTACTCCCATGTCTACCAGCTGGCATTGAGATCAGGGGTGACAGGCGTGTGCCAGGGTGCATCATGGTTGCGATTTATAAGTTTGCTAACATGGTAAGGGGGCGTGAAGGGCTGCGGCCTGGAGACACAGATGCATTTCGAAAGGAGCACAGCCGTCTTCCTGGGCTTCCTGAGGAGAAGAGTCTGGCACTCGGGCTGTTTTTTGCCAGAGATGCCACATGGTCATATCTGTCTGTCTGTCTGCCATTATGGCAAAGTAGTTTAACTTGACTGAAAGTGTTCATTTTAAGATCAGTGCCTTGCTGCATTTTCTGCGTGCTGTTATAGGAAACTAATCAGCCGTGGCATTATGGTTAGTCTTACCACCCTGAAAGTTGATTATTTTCCAAGAACAGCAAGCGTTTTATTCCTTTTACGCCACAGCAGTTTGCCACAGATTACATTTTTTATTAACCAAAGAATGACCTCGTACTTTTTTTTATCCGTTCCTAGTTGTACATAATGTGGAACATCTGTGAAATAAGTTAGTCTCTGTTTATTACTAGGGATGTCACAATACCAAAAATCTAGTAGTCGGTACCGATACCACCAAAAGTACCCGATACTCGATACCAAAGCCGATACCATGGTGTGGTTTAAAAATAAATAAATAAATAAATAAATTTAACAATAAAATTAAAAACTCCTGGAGGACATCCTCCTCTGGCTGATACTGGCAAAAAGAGAGCGAGAGAGAGAGAGAGAGAGAGAGAGAGAGATATTTTACTTATCAAACACTGTCTGACAATGACTAATACAACAGTGATAAGTGCTAATAACAAGTGCTAAGGTGCACCCCTAAATGCACGTGCATGCGCACACACACACACACACACACATACACACACACACTCACACACACACACATACACACACACACACACTCACACACACACACACACACACACACACACACACACACCCCTTATACTCTGAATGCAAGCATTAGTTTAAATATGGTAGCAGGCCAAAAAGATTTATTAAAAGCATGAACATTTGAATAATTATTAGTGACATTAGGCTACATTTAACTGACAGGACATGGGCTGAATGGCAATGCATGGTGGACCATTAGGAGGTAGTTTATAACATTGCAATGCGTTAGCATCATTAACAAATAACTGGCTATCGCAAACATTACATGGAGCATAACGTTAGCTGGTTTCACGGCCACAATGCCAGCTGCCTAAAATAAACATAATATAGTCTTTCAGGTGCTTCGCCAAATTCCAGGTGTTTCCTCACTTTGTCTGAAATGAATGATAACATCTGTTGCACACCGGCAACCAACGCTACCTTTCCTCTCAACAAGCTTTCCTCTCTCTGCCTCTCAACGAGTCGGGGCGGAGCTAAACTTGTTAAGCTAAGCTAATCTTCTGTAGTTTTCCCCGTGTGCTTGTAGGCGTTCCTCTTCTTCTTCTTCTTTACCACTTGTGGACCGACTAAAACACTTGCGCGTATTTGCTGCCCCCATCAGATTCAGAAGAATTGCAACGCCACTACCTTCATTACCAACGTTACCTACGCTACTGCAGAAAAACAAGTAGTGTCACGTTTTAAGAATGTTGGTACCGACTTGGTACCGAAGTATCGGTTCTCGTGACATCCCTATTTATTACTTGTATCATAGAAGCTCAAAATGCAGCTTGTCATGATACAGAGAAAGCATCAACTAAAAAAACTAACTCCTCATATGTAGTGTGGTAGCTGGGTAATGGGTTGTAATTAATATAGCGCTGGGAAAAAGAGAAAACCAAAACCATGAACATGCACAGTTTCTCAAGAACTTCCACAAAATCAATGAACCTTTCAGTTATCCAACAAATCTGTTGTGTTTAGTGATATTAAAGCATACACAAATAGAAACGCGTAAGTCTGTTTAATAATAGAGTGCTGCCATGTTGAAATTATATCACGGATTTCCTCCTGGAAAATTCTGAACGTTTTAGAGACTTTTTGAGTCGGAAAATACGAGTTGGAGGTCGTTCACATGACTACTCGGCTGTCGGAAACTTCCGGTTCTGACTTGCTCATGAATGCCACATACTGTAAGTTCTTCATCACCTGCTCTTAGAGCTTTAACCTTAATGACTTAGCTAATTGAATGCCGCCTGTCAGGCACAAGTGTGAACATGATTAGAGGTCACTGAGGTCAGACTGTGTGTGGTAGGAAGGTTCGGCTTTAACCCCTGCAGAGCTCAGGGCTATTTTGACTGACCACCTTCAGAAAACCTCGCTCTAGTTCAAAATCTTGATTCGCTTGTGGCTTTGTCGCTTTTGATATTTCCCTGGGTTGGTTTCACAGTGCAAGAAATTTCTGGCATGTTTTCAGCTGTCTGATATGCGGCTGTTCCTTGATCCCTGATCAGAAATGTGTTTTGATGAACCCTTCTTGGTTTTCAGAGAACTCATGCAGGTGATTGTTCTTATTCAAGAAAATTCCAGTTAATAACATGCCAAGAAGATCCATCATTTTGGCACAATAAACCCACCTTTACCAGTTGTCTTTTAAAACATCATTTGATTTGGACCGTTGTAAAACAAACTGTGTTTCCACCAGTAACAAACTGAATCATGTTGCAATTAGACCAGGGGTTCTGAAAGTTTTGCAGTCAGGGACTGTCTTTGAACACGATCCGACTGTTCAAATATTAGGCTTGTTATTTAAACATGTGCAGTAATATTTTGTTTATTTGTCTGGAGTGCTTTTCATTCTTAAAAGGTTCCACTGACTCGACATATTAGGTCCAATTTGACATTATTTACAGGCTATTTGTTATAATACATTATTGAAGTTATATTATATAAATCCATTACCGTTCAAATCAGCAAATAATTTATATAATAATAATATAATAACAGATCAGTTTCAATTCAATTTGATTTGTATAGCGCTATTAACAATGGACACTGTCTCAAAGCAGCTTTACAGAAACATATAAACACAGAATACAGATTTTAAGTGTGTGAATTTATCCCTATTGAGCAAGCTGGTGGCGACATTGGTGAGGAAAAACTCCATAAGACGATATGAGGAAGAAACCTTGAGAGGGACCAGACTTAGAAGGGTACCCATCATCATCTGGGTAACAACGGATAGTGTGAAAGTAAAAGAAAGTTCTTATGGTTTTTATATGAAGTTTGATTTGTTGAACTAGTCCACTGTTCACTAGAGACTTGAGTGTAAAACTGTATGTGGTAATTGCAGTCCTAAGGCCATAGCAGCAACCGTAGTCCCAACAACCACAGCGAGAATGTCCATGTGGAATTGAGGTCCAAAACCATTTCCATGGTACTTCAAGCGGTACCATCCTCAGCAATCTCCAGGCTGCACTGCTTGTAGTCATCCGCATGGCAGAATGTAACATCCAGTTGATGAGAGCTCCATCCAGAGGAAGGGCATCAGGATGGATCAGGCAGGTCCGGAGAGCAGAATGGTCAGGATCACTGGCATCTCCGTAATATCATGTGTGATTAGTGGATTGTGATTTTTACCAATGTATCACCATGTAGACCATGTTAACAACATCATTCCAGTCAGTTATTCATTTATCTGCAGTAAGAAAGCTAAGTTCGAGCCAGGATTGGGCCGGAAGGGATTCCAGTCCATCGCAATGCAGCATGAACACAAACATTCACACTTTGGGGTAATTTATAGACAGTGATAAAATGTTTTTGGGAAGTGTGAGAAAACCTGAGAGCACAGAGGAAACCCTGGAGAACATGCAAGACTCTGAACAGAGTTCAGGATCGAAACATAGAACTCTGGAGCTATGTGAGGCAGCAATGCTAAACAACTTTTTTGTACTGTTATTTTTGTCTGGAGAACCAATGTCCTCCTCCAGGTTCTTTATTACTTTATTTCCATGATTTACCAATGTTTCAAACATCTAAAGTCCTCAAAGCTCTGTCTCAACATGTTTTTTTTTTTTTTACTTGAAAGTAGGTGGAGTGCCCTCGGCTCGCAAAACAAATGCTGTCATAAAACAAACGCTGTAATAAAAGTTAGCGTCAGATGTAAGAATGGGCCTGATTTGAGCCAGGTCTCTGTTCCATGGTCTGTTCCTCCGTCGCTCCTGTTCTTCACAAAGCCCTTCCTTCCCGCCAGCTAAAATTGGCTCGGATTCTGGCAACAGCTGCGGCTGCGCTTACATGTTTATTGTGCTGGAGATGCTGCCGATAACCTCTAACGACCAGCTCTGGACATGAACAAGGGACTGTGAACATACACACCCAAGTCAATTTAGCCTGCATGGATTAAGGCCGATTACTCAGCCTGTCGAGGGGAAAAACACGCAGCTGGAGCGCCGAAATTGCCATATTCTGTTATGTTAAGTCTGAAAGATTTGCGTCCAACTGCTGAGCCAATAATGATGAACGTTGCGGGAGGACAGATTAAGATAAAAAAAAAAAATCATAAAGTACTCAGTTGAGTGCTTTTGCTAATCCCTGTTCCTTCTTTCCTTCCCTGTGACTCAGAAGATGCTTCGGTTATCACGCTGCGTAAATCTCATACGCTCCAGCTTTTATCAGTACGAGCGTACATTATACAGTAGTATATAAAGTGTCTGGCTCTGATATGCAAACCAGCGATGATTATTTTTAAATTTGGCCCAAACAGCTTTGATGATATGTGCCTCAGTGCTTCGTTTCGTCCTTAAATAGGTCAAAAGGAAATGTCTCCAGCTTATCACATGGAAATGCATGCAAATGGATTTGCTGGTTTTGCAGAGCATTTAATCAGTGCACACACAAGATATTTTTAACCTCATGCTTTAAAACAATAATAATAATAATAATAATAATAATAATAATAGATTCCAACAAGTCCCATGTTTTAGCTTGGTCTTGTCTCAGTAAGATGCGGATCCCATTTCCACTTCTGACCTTTGTAATTCATATTCCCTGAGCAGGATGTAAAATAAGTGCACTCAATTTCCAGCACCCTGAAAAGCCCTATTTACTCTCATGGCATGAAATAGCTTCGTTTGCCCATGCAGTCTCTTGTAAATGCCCTCATTAATCTGTGTGACCTCCACGTTCAGATGTGCTGTTTCATGGGTCTATGGAAAGACACTCTTGATTCCTGCTAGAGATATATATATATATGTTCGTGTTTAAATACATGCTTTGTGCCTCACATACTCATTAATCTATTGGTCCGCGAGCAAACGTTCGTTATGAAACGGCACACAGGATGCAATTTGTTCAGCCGGCAGTCGACATGGTGCCTCACACTCTTAGGAGCGATGTATTACCATGTCTAAAGCTTCAGTGTTGACGGCTTACAGACATATTTGTGAGAAACCGTCCAGCGTGTGTTATTACGGCTTCAGTTTCCGAATATTTGCATATTCTGTCTACTGATTGCACTCTGCGTTAGGGATGGAGAGAAATGATGCATTTTTATTTACTTTTAAAATTAGCATTCATTCACACAAACCATCAAAGTACATTCTTTCTTCCTAAGCCTATACAAAATATCTCAGATGTAACTATAAAATTTCAACATTATAGCAGTTGAATATGAAGTACTTTGCCATACTGCTGCAATCCGAGCAGTAGCATAATGTAATTGTGACCTTTAATGTTTTTATTTTATGTTTTATTTTAACGATATTTAGCTAGATTTTACAATTCTTAGCGGCATATTAACTACATATGCTCACTACATAGGATAGTGTGCTATACGAATATACCAGTAGAACACAAACTATAACCCTAACTCTAGTGAATTCTTGGTTCTGATTAATCTGAAGGTTGATTAAGTTTCTATAACAGCAGATCTGATAGTAGTTCTGTCTACAAGGGTTTATAACAGAAACCAGCTTGTTTCTCGTACATTCCACAACATGTGTCATTCTTTAATAAATAAATAAATGCAATCACTGGCAAATTGCTGTGAGAGCTATGAGATTAACGTCCTTTGAGACTTACTGTTATAGGACAATCATATCAACTTTAATATTATAACAGTTACTAAGTTACGTCAAAAACACCCTGTTGTAATTATTCTAGTACATGTTTTATTCCTTACATATTAGACTTTAAATGCAGCCATTGGTTATGCTGGATAAATAGTATAAATAAAGTACAGTATGTTGTCGATTAATCGTCGAGATGCCCTATGAGCATGCCCTAGCGTATAGCGACGTAAGCTTGCAACCAATGCCTTTCGTTTGTTTGAAGCGTATTTCCTCCCGTGCGCCTGACATTTACATGGTCATTAATAGAGCTCGTCGAAGTGCCCTTTTCAATCAAGTGAGGAGGCTACTAGCAGACAGAGCATTGTTAGTCTGCACTTTACCAGGGGACATGAGTACAGCAGCAGAATAAACATCTGAGCTGATGCAGGAAAATGACAAGGCCCTGGGATAGTTAAAGGAGATGCAGGATTTAATCAGAAAAACATGAGTTGGGGCACATCATGTCTGGGTGGAGTCAGTGCTAACAAGGCATGCCTATTCAAAAGACTGCTTTCAATAAGGGAGGACAATCAGATTTTTTTTTAATTCATGTAAAAATTCTGTTTAAAATTGTACAAAAAACTATGGTTTCAGTTATATTTTAACCTCAACAGTACAAACACTAATTACTTATCTAAAAAAAACATTAAAAATGAAACATTTGGTATGAAAATACATTACATACATGAATTTGTTAATACTGTCAGGAAAAATGGATAATGGATAAAGACTTTATCTCATAAAAGCATATTTTGCTGTAATTTATCACAATTTCAATACTCAATTGTTCTACTGCCCAGCCCTACTTTCCAGTCTTCCAATGAAATGGCCTCAGTAATGCTTTTCCGCATTCATATTTGAGTAAAAACACCCCGCACGAGCAGATGTTCAAACTAGTCACGTCTAGAAACGCACATGGCTGCCACCTTGTAACATGCAAACACGACACTGAATTATTCAAGAGCAATCTTTTTGAAAGACGTAAGCATCTGTAATGGTGGAGCGTAGCAGTTTATGTGGTGATGCCCACAGGATTGTGTAATCAAACAGCCATTATGTAATTTGTAATGAAGTCAGCCATATGTGTGATGTACACAGATGGAGAACAAGCTAATGGTTATAATTAAGTGTAGCTACATTTTCCATGGAACTAACACACAAATAAAAGCACTTTTTATATCAACAAATTAAATGTCCAAGGTTTATAACATGGAGTTTCCCCATCATGATTAGACGATGAACTTAAGTATTAATAGTGCTGTACATTCTTTCTTTTATGGTTTCGTGAAAAAAAGACCATTCTACCACATGCATGGTCTATTATTAATATAGTAATCTTTATAACAGGTTTAGAAAACACTGAACAGGTCTTCAGGGTGCTAGAAGGATCCAGTAGATTTTGTAAATGATAAAGTGTTTTTAAGGAATATCTGCCCTTTGATGCTCTTTATTATCTCCTGTCAAAATATCAATTCTACTACTGGTATTGTCCATAATGGAGTCAGTAATTATTTCAAGAGTGGGTAAAACACAGTCATGACATATGGCATCCCTCTACCACCCCCACACTGTCACTCTCACCAGTTTCTGTCAATCGATTATGCTTGAGTGAACTGGCCCCTCTGTTTGGGATTAATGTCTAGACGTGTCCTATTGGGTGCCAGAGCAGAACAAGGTCTCCAATTGGCAGAAAGTGACATATAGGGCTAGCAAACTTGGCCTCTGAAAGGTGAGAGGACTAGAGACTGACAGAAGGGAGGAACTCCCCTGTGTGAAAGATGATGCAAGGTAAGTCGATAGTCTCTTTTTGTGTTTGGATTACATGTAAAATGCCATCAAGAAAGATAATTGAGGGATAATGATGCACAATTAGATAAGTTGTAAGGAAATACACACTCAAAATTTGTTGTTTAGGATTTACATCATCAGCAAGAAGGATTGTATTTGAACTAGTGTTAAGTGGTTATTGAGTGCTGGGATATGACAAGCAACTAAACCTTTCACTATTTAGAAGATGGGTATAGATGTCTGGTTGACAAATGGTATATTTTAATATATATTTTTAATCCAGAAACATATATCTATTTAATAGATCTTATTGATAAGGTTAAAAAAAATGCAAAGTGATAAGTAATCACTGTACAGTCTTAAGTAAAGGGTGCTGCAAGGTTTCTTGTGACAGTTAACAGTTGTAGCTTTCTAAAGGATTTCTTTAGGATTGTCTTAGATTTTTACATAGAATATTTGCATTATTCTCTATATGAAGAAATTAAAGGACCCTTTACGTTGCTACTCTCTTAGAAAAAAATATCAGATATAAGAGTTTTTTGGTGTGTCCCTCTGGCTGGGGGGAGAACCCTTGAAGGTTTTATGTACTACCCTGCTACAAAGTGTCTCACTATCAGAGAGGATTTTCCAAATATGTATCCTTAAGAGCACTTAGAAACCTTAACTATTCAAAAAAGCCCTTGAGAAACCATTTTTCTAAGATTGTTCAGCACTTACCAAGATCAGTATATGTCATGTTAACGAATTCCTTTTATTATCCATTCCTTTGCCTCTGCCCTCTGCAGCTTTCTATGAAAGAGGCTGGTGATGGTCTTCACGCTCAAATGAACTCCATGATGGGAGCTCTTCAAGAACTCAAACTTCTCCAAGTTCAAACTGCCCTTGAGCAGCTGGAGATCTCGGGAAAAAAGAATTGTGCGTCTCCACCACCAGCTAAATCCATTAACTGTAACTTTGAGCCTCAAGACCAGGAACATCAGTTATCTGAGATCTCTGGCCAAAAAGATAAAGTTCAACTTCATCACCTACATCGCAGTAGTGTCGGGACTTCACCATCTACATCCAGTCTGGAGAGTGAGGGTTTGCCTTTGCTCAAGAAGATCACAGGATACACTGCCCCACAAGTTGAATATTGTGGCCCAAAAATGTGTCAAACACCAACGGACCACCAAAGCATGCACCCACACTCATCCCGACTTACATCAGTGGATCTGTCTGGGATTCTCCATAGCTTGTCTCGAGAGGGACCATCCTTGGACAGTGACTACATCGAAGACAGCTTGGACGACTCCAGTGACTGGACATCCTCTCTCATGAGTCGCAGCCGCAATCGTCAACCCCTAGTGCTTGGAGACAACGTGCTTGCTGACCTGGTAGGCAACTGGCTTGACCTGCCCGAAGTGGATAAAGACTGTCCTGAAGGGGGAGAGGGAATCAACAGACCAGACTCCCCAGCTCATCCGCTCTACCTCAGCCGATCCCAAGAGCTCTGCAAAAGGTTCTCGCTGACAAGCAATATCTTTAAGAAGTTTCTGCGTAGTGTGCGACCTGACCGGGACAAACTGTTGAAAGAAAAACCTGGTTGGATGCCACCAGGTCATGACTCTGAAGCAGAGCTTTTCAAGAGACCCAAGAAAACCACCAAGGCCAAGGGTAGATTCTACTTGCCATTTTGGGCAGGGGGTGGACAGCAAGCAAAGGGTAGATTGTGTCCTCAGCCAGCAGAGGAGAGGGGCCATTTATTAGGACTTTACCTAGATAGGAGACCTACAGATGCAGTGGAAAAGGTCCAGCCTTTGCTTGATTATCATACAGCTGTTTGGGTTTAACAGTGATTTTCTGGATGACGAGGTGGGAATTCAACATTTGCGCAGAACTGAGTGCGATTAAAAATTGATTTGGTTTGGACTTCGTCGATGACAATCTATCAAAGCCTTCAGGGTGTGAAATGAGATCTTTTTCTGACGAACAGCACTCGCCTCTCAGTGAGAATACAAATACCCAAGACACTTCTGCTGATATGCTAATATTTTTTTCCTCTCCACTCTTTCTTGTTTTAATCTCTTAAAATGTACTTTCTTGTTTTAATCTCAAACACAAATCTACCATGTGTCTGCACTGAATTACCACGGTCTTCATTCAGGGCAAATAGAGGTTCCTCTCGACCATGAACTTCTGTAAAACTGTTCAGTGTGTTTACTTTCGGATCTGTTTGTAGAGGTTGCATTATGTACAGTATGGCACAGATCTTCCTCCCAACACTTACATGTAGACCTGCCTTTAGTATCTTAATGAAATAGGAGAAAAGTGTCAAACTTTTTTTTTATTCACCTACAAATTTAATATCACGTTTGTACCAATACTCTCTAATAGTTTATTTTTTATTTAAATAATTAGCTTGTGCAAATGGATGAACTGCAGAATAGTCTCGCAGTCTTGCATTTGACATACAAAGGATAATAGTGTACAATGCCCACACATACACCCCCCCCAGGTGACTTTGAATCTCAAAGGGACTCCTAAGAAGAATAAACTGAAACTTGAGATGGCAGAATATCAAAAATCTACTTCAAAAAAAATGTCTGAAATATGCAAAAGGATGTAGCTCCAACTGACCAGGTCACCATTATTTGTTTTAGAAGACATAATAATCCCTTTTGAATCTTACATAATCTTTAAGAGGGGGGATATGAGGCTACATTTTTCAACTGGTGGCTTGTAAGGGGATATAAACGTACACAAGTACTTACACTGTGTAGAAAAGCTGTGGGTTGGGTTGTTTCTTTTTTTTCTTCCAGATACGAAATATACTTCAGCATCATGCAGCATTCACAATTCATGACACGACCGTAAAATAACGAGGAGAAAATGCTGATACACAAAAAGCCATTCTGTGCTCTGAGGGTGAAAATGAACTGTCGACACTTTTCTACCATAGTCACAAAGTACTTTTGTACCTAACTGCGATTTATACAGTGGAAATGGGCATGGAAATGTAGAAATGGCGTCGTTTGTTAAGCCTGTATTTTGTTGTCTTGCCAAAGCAAGGTTTTTTTTTTTTATCATGTTATTGAAATCAGTGTATATATACTGTGAGACCTGTCTGTTGTTACAATTTCAATAAAAAATGTATATTTCTTTATATTTAAAAACAAAAAAAATATGTATTAAGTGTCAGTGATGACCTTACTGCATGTCTAAAACTCAAAAATGCATACAATAACAGATAAGGTTTTCATAAATTGAGCGTTTCCCTTTGCAAAAATAGTTTTCAAAACTATTGGCAACCCCCCCCAAACTCTATTCCAATTCCAACTCTAGCTCCAGTGTGGGAGTCAACTCGAGGTTTGGGTTTCAGAAAGCGCCAAACAGGATGTTGTTTTTGAGGCGCCTGGTCGGGTAAGGAGGGGGAATGAGGAGAAGGGAGGCAGGCTTCTTATCTACCTATGGAGATTATTTTATTTAAATCGACACAGTGCTTTTCTAATATAAATATTACGCACACAAAGTTACTGTTGCCATTGTCTGTTCATGGTCAAGGTTGGTGGAGTTGTTTGCATCCTCTCGCTCTCACTCTCTCTTTGTCTCATTAACTGCACACAGGTGTAGATACTCACTCATTACCTGCTCATTCTCCATGATATCCTCCCCTGCTTCACATCTGGTACTCACACCCCAGTTGCTACAATGAGTATTACATGAGTTGACCCCAAGAATCAACAAAACTCACTCATTCACTCACTGTGAGTAACCACTTTATGCTAGTCAGCTATAGAGGTGTATCCGGAGTCATTCCTGGGAAAACTGGCCACAAGCAACTTACTGGCATGTTTTTGAGAGATGGGAAGAAACCAGAGGACCCGGAGGAAACCCATGCGGACACAAAGATGGCATGCGAAATGCCACACAGACAGTAACCTGAGCTCAGGATAGAACCATGTGTCAGCCATCGACTATGCTGCAATTCTTTGAGTAATAAATAAATAAATAAATAAGTGTTTTTAGTGAATTGGTTGACGTGACCATTGTCACCATTTATTAACATCACTACACCATTTAACAGTGTTTTACTTCTTATAAACATGAATAAAAATGTCTAAACCACACTCTGTCCATTCAGGGCAGCCAGGTGCAGGGTTGGATGGGAAACTGAGCAGCTCTTCCCAAGCTCGAGAACCCGAGGGCTGCAGCTGTCGTCTTCCTCACAGACTCCTTCTCTTCTATCTTCCCCTCGAGGCTGAGAGAGAAAGAGCAAGAGGGATGTGAGCACTCACTAACTGGATGACTGCCTTCCTCTGTCCTTCCTCACTCCATCCCCCTTCTTCCTGTCTCACTGCCTGGGCAGCTGCCGCTCTCTCACTGCCCCAAGAAGTAGGACAAAGCAGCTCCGTCTCGTTGCACAATCACGCTCTGTAACCCGACAGCATGCGGTCATTTTTTCTAGACATAGTCCAGTGTTGATAATGGGATTAAGGTGGGATTGATTCTGAGATTGATGAGTGAGTGAACGTGTTCGGAAGGAGCCGGAAAGAGAATTGGGAAGTGGATCAAATTCCCGATCTCACAAATTCATTCTTCCTATGTCAACATGTTCAGCTGTTCCATCCAGAGCTTTACTGCAGGCCACCGGAATGTGCTCACATTTCACTTTTTATATTTATCACCAGAGAGAAAGAGCAAGAGCGAGAAAGAGAGAGAGCGATAAATCAGACCTTCATCAGACCTCCTGCTGAGTTGCATTTCCAACACCCCATACTCACAAAACCATATTAGACAGTTCACGTCCAAAAATCACTTCTTCTTTTTTTTCTTCCAATTTTTGATAGCAATCCTGTTCACATCTGGGTAGATCTTAAAGACGTTAGAGTCAACTCCATAAATATTAGCACCCTTTCCAAGAGAACGCGCAATATTGTTGTATAAAATAAATAATTTCCTTATCCTTAATTCTCCTCAGACTCTGATCTATGACCAATAATATCCTAAAATATTCATATAAGATCCTAATATGGCACATACTCAAAAAAAAAAAAGCTGTTGTCAGTTAGCGTTTGTGTTCCATGCTGACGTCACAGGTGGATAGTTTTACTGCCATTTCAACGATCTGAAACATAAGTGATAATGGTTAGCTCAAAAAACAAGAGCTAGTGTTTCCTTTCTCATTCACCATTTTCCAGTGACATTTAATGAGAAATCCAGCACAGAAGCAGTGAAGATGTTGGTGCAAATGTTGGACTCAAAGTCCCAGACGAAGTCATGCTGAGTTACGGCTTTGCTAGTTCTACGATGGCGTTGATGGCGGTATTAGCATGAAATTGAAGATTTGCAAGCTAATCTCTTTGAGCAGAGTGTACACATGAGGAGGTGAGAAAGCTGGACAGATTTCTCAACACTAAAGCACCACTGCATCACTCTCTAAGTAGAGATGAAGCGAGGGCTGTACTACTATCTGCAGGAAGTCGAACAGGATTGTTGGTAATGTAGGAAACTGTAAAAATAATCCAACATATTAATGAAAGAAGTGGTAAAAAAAAAAAAAGAGTGATTTAAAACATCATTGTCACTCATTATAGACTATGTATATACATAGAGATGTACACGCTCTCAAACACACATGTACATCTTCACACAGAGCTTCAGATCAACTGTTTACGAAGCTGTTTTGGGCCTGCGTGGAGAGCAAACCACTCATGCAGTGAGAAAATCAATAAACAGGAACACACTCACTAATGGGAAACTTGGCACACCGTTACAGTATATGAGCTGTACATGTTTTATCTGGGTGGTGAGAGTGACGTCTCCATCCATTAATACACAACAGAATCAATTAAATTAGTAAATGAAACCATTATTTATCATTCTCGTGTCCTGAAAAGATGGCCATATTATTAGACATCAGACTAAACTCCACTTAAATCTAATAAACCTTTCCAAATAAACACGATTAAGCTGAAAATTAAATGCATCTTCTTCTGCATCACTCCATCTGAAATGGTTTATTTAATCAGAATGGCCAGAGGAGTTATATAAAATCATTTCACGGAAAATTAAATTTACATAACGTCCGAGAATGAACTCAGGCATTTGGATTAGTTCAAAAGCCCCGATGCTTCTCTGGCATGAAAGCTTAAAGAGGAACTCAATACTGTATTTCGTGTTGAATTCATGTTTTGAACAGAATTCTTTTTTCGTCAATAAAAATGATGTTAATAATAATAGTTGCATGATAATTGAATCATTAAAAATGTAGCATGAATTCTGATATATTTCGAGTCACTGTATGTGTGAACGTACCTTTAGTCTTATGCAAAAATTTACACACACTCAGGAGCAGGAGACGAAAATTGTTATAAATTTACGGGATTTTCATGAATAGCAAATTTTGGGTGAAAATACACATCAAAGCGATTTCCTCATAAATCTGTTTGATAAATAAGGCCCATTATTATTATTATTATTATTATTATTATTATTATTATTATTATTTTATGAAGTGAAGTACAAGTAAAGATTTAATGAAAGTACTGTTACTGTGAACCATATAGTCAAGTACTGTAACAAGAGTGCATGTCTTTTTTTACTTTCCACCTCTGATGATTAGACATTTCAAAAAGATCTGGATGACTAAACACCTTCACATAGGGTGTCTCTGGAGCATCTGAAAACTTCAGAGACTGTTTGATCTCCTTCTTGTCCCACTTCTCCCACACCCACAGTGCAGTTTTATTCCACAGCACTGTTTGAAAATCCAAATGAGATGCAAATGAGCAGCTTTAAGCTGCAGAGAGAGAGAGAGAGAGAGAGAGAGATAGAGAGAGAGAGAGAGAGAGCAGACAACGAAACAAGGGTCCCGCCTGCTTTCTCCTTCTGTCTGAAGCTCCATTCTCCTTCTCCTGAAGCTCCACTCACACTGGTAATTATTGCTATTCTTTTGATTCAGAGTCATCCTTTTCATCTTGACGAAGATATTTCTCTCTTTCTTCTTCTCGGCCTTTGGTTCTGTGCTGCATCAGTAACTTATGAGTATGTGTAACATTGATAAACATAACATAACATAAGCATAACATTGATGGAAGGAGTCTCCAGTTTCACCAGTTGTCTCACCAATTTTCCTCTTTCCTGTTTCTGGCTAAAAACTAGCTTGTCTTATTAGAGTATTCGCACCATGTGCGGGGCACGGTGGTTAGCATTCTAACCTTGCACCTCTGGGGTTGGGGGTTCGAATCCTACATTTCCCTGTGTGCATGGAGTTTGCATGTTCTCCCTGTGCTTCAGGGTTTCCTCCAGGTACTCGGTGATGGGTTGGCCCCCTGTCCAGGGTGTCCCCCTTGCCTTGTGCCCTGAGTTCCCTGGGACAGGCTCCAGACTCCCCCACGACCCTGTGTAGGATAAGCGATATGGACAATGGATGTATGGCATTACGGTAACTTCTAACTACCTCCAGAACATTAAAAGTAACTATCAATGGATAAAAACTATCATGTGTCATTCACTAATTAATTCAAAATAGTTAGTGTTACTGTGCTAATTGCTATGGAATAACACAATAACACTTCAGGACTCAGATGTGATGTTATAGGAAAATAATCAACTTCATGGTGGCAACAGTAACTTCACTTCATCGCAACACAATGCTGTTGATTGTTTGTCTACATTATATATATTATGCATGGTGCATATGTTATGAATTCCTTTAAAAACCTCTACACCGCTAATCATCAGTTTAGAAATAAATCCATGACAGAACGCACATGCCAGGTTGGTTTGGGGTATCAGGCCCAGAGCCCAGGGGCATCAGGTCTCTATAATGTGTGCATCTCAGCCCGGCTGTGATTATCATGTGTCTGCTCTCCCTGGCGGTTACAGCATTAATTAAAGATGTGGGTTAGAACCTTAACCCTTGCGGGTCGGTGTTCGGTGAGAGAGAACACAGCTGCTGTGGTCCCCGATTACAGAGGACGGCAGTGGCTTTGCAAACAGACAAATAAAAAAACAGGGCCAATTTCCAAATTTGTTCTAGCATCTGCTTATGATTTCACCTCGATCCTTTGATGTGGCTCCGGCTGTCGAGTAAACAGCTCTGGTGGATTTACTTAAAATAAATAGAAGAGATTGCAGATGCTATGACATTGAATTGACCTGTTCACATTCAGCTAGCAAATGTTTACCCTAAAAACACGCACATACACACAGACACATCCTGATTTAGCAACATTATCTAAAAACCTAAAATAGCCAGCTACCTAAACACACCACTTTAATAAAATTAGCCAACTAAATGTTTCTCCAGCTAACTAGAGCTTAGCTTAACAAGCTAGCTAAGAGCTAAGTTTAGGCTGACTGTATAACCAAACACTATTATATTGTGTAGTTAAAGTTAGCAGCCGATTTTGATTAACTATTATTTTTGTAATGAAAACCTTTAGCAGCATTATCTATTAAGCTATTTTGTGTAGCCAGGCTGACTAGCCTGCTAGCTGACAGTATTCTTAGAATTATTTTATGTGATTCATTAAAATCATTAGCCAAGAAACTATTATATTATTATAATATAACTATTATATATTATATTAAGCTTTAAAAACTATATTCACTGGTTAAAACATTCACCAAAGTTTGCTAGCAAAATACCTAATATTAGTCTAACTATAATTTTGTGTAATCTAAACCAATAGGCACATTTGCTAGCATCGGTTAGTGTTTTTACAGATAGTGGTGGATCTTATGTGACAGAGCGGGACGAGCTACAGGGTGGAAAATGTTAACGACTAAATAGCTGTCTTAGATAATCTGTCTTAGAAATAAAAGTGAGGTTCATCTCCTCCAGGCTCAGTGAAGCAGGACCAGACTGTGTTTTTATTCGACCAGACAGCTACGTAGCATCCTGAGGAGAAAAAAAAAAAATCACCCAAAATAGCCTCATGTTCCTGTCACTTATGGACTTTAAGGCTGAAAAATCCATTAGTTTAGTGTGAGGACTAGCAGTTATTTTAAGCTGCCCTCTTTTCCCTATTTTACTCAGAGGTGAGATGGCAAAAGAACATTCAAAGACTTTAGTGCCACAAATGAATTCTCTTTTCCCCCTCATGTGTAGAGAATATAAATAATACCTATAATGAGTAATATCCTGTACATAAACATGTTTTCTGATGTAGAATTACATTTAGTTCCCTGCAAAACAGTGGTTTCAAAAGTATTGGTGCCCTTGATAATATATTATATATCCAAAAGTGTGTGGACACCTGACCAATCACACTCGTATCTATTTTTGTGAACATCCCATTCCAGAGTTGGTCCCCACTTTGCTGTTCTAATATCCTCCACTCTTCTGGGAAGGCTTTCCACTAGATTTCGGAGCGTGGCTATGAGGATTTGTTCTCATTCAGCTACAAGAGCATTAGTGAGGTCAGGCACTGATGTTGGTTAAGGAGGTCTGGGGGCGTAGTCGGTGTTCCAGTTCATTCCAAAGGTATTCTGTGTGGTTAGACCAAGACCATGTCTTCATGGCCTTCGTTTTTTGTGCACAGGGGCATTGTCATGCTGGAGCAAGTTAGTTCCAGTGAAGGGAAATTTTAATGCTACAGCATACAGAAACATTCTATACGTTTGTGTGCTTCCAACTTTGTGGCAACAATTTGGGAAAGAAACACTTACAGTATGGGTTTGACGGTCAGGTGTCCACATACTTTTGGCCATACAGTATAATATATGGTTAAACACTGTAAATAATGATCTTCATTTTGTTGACAAAAAGCAGCTTCAACCAACTGACAAGAAATACAGAATATAAGCTCCCGAGCGGGGCAACAGAAAAGAGTTCATCCTGAATCCCAATGATGACACAGACATCCATAACTGGGAGCCAAGACAGCAAAACTAGCCATACACTCTGGTTGGGGGGATGGCATACTCTCTCTCACCTGTCAATCAGAGCAACACTAGCCAATCATTGGGCATCTGTGAGCTTATGTATGTGGAAGAGAACAGATAGCGCTTTCTTCCGAGTGTGTTATGCTGCCCTCGGAGGAAGTGCATGCTTGTCCAATCCTCCAGAGTTGGTCGCTGTTGTGTGATGGGGAGAGTTAGATAGTGGGTAAGAATTAGCAAGACCCAAATTGGGGGAGAAATGGGAAGGGAAAAAAAACATTATGTGATACTGTATTAAGAAACATAGTCTAGACAGCATTAAGGAAAACCTTAGTAATGCATCAGTACTGGATCTATTTTTGGATATTTTTTCTTCTGGAAGTACGTTTCTGACCATCTAAAAGGTTCAGAAGCTTGTTCTGATACATTTCATACAGGCCATGTCACTGATGTTGTATAAAAATGATAATACCATGTACAGTCTGTATATTATATATGTGCTTCAAGTGCACTGAGATCTGTGTGATGGTATTCAAACCTGTTTTATCTGACGGAATAATCGCTCCCAACAACACTTCAAATTGATAATAACTTTACAGATTTTATATGACCTTCTTTTCCTTGTCAAATATAACTGACAATGCAAAAACCATCACCTAAATGGTACCAGTTATTCCATGATCAAAGTGCACCATCCTAAAACTGCACTTCCATACTAAAGGAAGTTTCTAATGAGGGAAGCTGATCAAACCAGTCAAACTCACTGCAACTTCAGAGATGAGAAGTCTGAATGGAGATGACACGATGTCAGCAAAGCCTTGTGGGATATCCCTCCTTCCCGTCTCATACCTGTCTCTTCTCATCAGCAGGTTGGTTAGACCGTCGTTCTTCCCTCAGCACTCACCCAAACACACGAGACACAGCTTTGAGCAGACATTTGAAAAAGCTCTTTAAAAATTCTATTCAACATCATTTAAAGTAAAACAACTTCCACACTTTCGGCTTATTTTCAGCAATTTACTTGAGAGCAGTATTCATAACGCCGCATGATTTGTACTGCATATGAGCCCTTTACTACATTCGACAAAACTATATAAGAATTTATAAAGGCGTCAGATTGTCCGCTTTGATGTGAAGTTGTCATAACACCCAAGTCAAGTGACATAGATTATGGTTTGACATAAGATTGTTATGACACTTCAGCTTGAGATTAAAACTGACTGCCATTATGACAGCACGCCTCGTCTTCAACCAGCCCAAGAGAACCCATGTCACACCCTTGTTCATATCCCTCCACTGGCTTCCTGTAGCCGCCCGTATCAAATCCAAGGCCTTGATGCTCACCTACAAGACCTTGTCTGGAACAGCACCCTCCTACCTCAACTTTCTCCTGAAGGCTTACGTTCCCTCACGCAATCTGCGATCAATCAACGACCGACGCTTAGTAGTACCTACTCAGCATGGCTCAAGGTCCCTTTCAAGAACATTCAAACTAACTGTTCCTCAGTGGTGGAATGAACTTCCAACCTCAATCTGGACCGCAGAATCTCTCACCATCTTCAAAAAACAGCTAAATACCCACCTCTTCCGTGAACACCTAACCAACCCATAAAAAAATAAAAATAATAAAAAATAAAAAATTACTTTGGCACTTACACCTCTACTCTGCGCACTTTGCTTCTTCTGGAACTCAATTAATGGATCTTGTATGGTAGCACTACTTTTGTTCTCTGCTTGATATATCGCTCTGCTTGTTTTTTCTCATTTGTAAGTTGCTTTGGATAAAAGTGTCTGCTAAATGAATAAATGTAAATGTAAATGACAACTGATGCCACTTGGTAAAAGCCTTATGAATGTCTATGTAGCTTTCTGAGGATAGAATAACACTGTCCTGAGGATAGAATAACGTCAAAACAGTGTATTGAAAAGAGGTTTCATAAGAGCAGTATACACCTGCATAACACTTTCATGATATAAATTTTGTTTGATATATGATTGACATAATTGACAAAAGCAGACAAATGACAAATTATGTCTCTTGGCATAAGACTTCATGAATGTTAATGTAGGTTTATATCAGATGTCCTGAAGGTCATATGTCAGTGTTATGTAGCTTTGAGCATATTGGCCTTAAAACCGAATAACTTAAATAACAAATTAATTAAATAAATATTTAAGGGCAATGGGCATAAGACTACACAGCACCTACAACACATAAGACCTTGGTTGACATAAGATTGACATAAGACTTTATAAATGTTTTTGTAGGTTTATATCAAGATGTCATGAAGGTCATATGTAGATGCTATGTAGCTTCATGCACAGTGTTAACTCATTTCCAATACATTGACACTCTGACTCTATAACGTTGAATTAAATTGTGTCTGCACTGTCATTATGAACAGTATAAGACTCCCTTCGCCTGACCTAACCTGCCACATGACCTACATGTACTGTACGTGACATCAGCACGCTTCCTCGTTGGACTGTAGTAGCAGTAAGAGTGCCAGCGTGTGGGGTCATTTAGGGACATGGCTGCAGTCTGGCTCGTTCCAGTGAGAGCTGACCCTCTGAGCACGGTGTTAATCCCACCCCACTGACACCAAGCTGTCAGCTGATGAGGATAAACTTCCGAGATCGGAGGAATTACATCGATCTGCGCCCTGCTTCGAAACTCATTCATTTACTTATTAAAGTAACACTCTGGCTGAAATTGAATTTTTTAACCATTTGTTATAACCATCTGTTATAAGCATGCCTACTCAATGCACCAGTCTTGTCTAGATTGATCACTGGCTAATCTACCTCCTCATGATGCATCTTAGAGGTGGAAGCAAATAGTGCTGTTAAAGCTGTGTGCATTCCTATGAAGCCTGTATTCATAATGTATTATAAAGCATACATAATCTAATAATACCATATAATACCTGGAATAAGTGTGGATAAATACTTATAAGTACTTCTGGTTACATGCAAAACACTTTATAAAGCTTTACCATAACTATGACTTTATAATGTCAGGCTACATAAAGCATTATATATCTGTTCATAAGAAAAACATAAGGTTCCATGTTCTCCTTGGAAGATAAGGCCTAGTGTGTATATTCATAGAGCATTAAATACTGTGTGTGTGTGTATATATATATATATATATATATATATATATATATATATATATATATATAGAGAGAGAGAGAGAGAGAGAGAGAGAGAGAGAGAGAGAGAGAGCATATGTTATAAGATGTTCATAAGAATACCTCATAATGCCCGGAATAAGTCTGTCTAAATGCTCAGAAGTAGTTATGATTGCATGCATACAATTTATAAAGCTTAACAGTATGACTTAACCATATGTCAAATTACACATTATATCTGTTCATAAGCAAAACTTTCTATAGAGATGTTCTGGAAGTTACGGCCATATAAAAAAAATAAAATAAATCAGTAACACTTCATATGTATGCTGTATTCATAATGTATTATAAAGCATGCGTAATACATTATACTGCCTGGAATGAGTTTGTATAAATGCTCATAAGTAGATACGGTTACAAGCAAACACTTATAAAGCTTCAGTGTATGATTTACAATGAACGCATTTCATCTGTTCATAAGAAAAATGCACACACCCTGGCTATAACACAGGGTATGCATCATAACCTTCAGTAAAGATACTTCACCAGAACCTGCATTGTAGTACCATTATAGCATAACATTGTGCATTGTTCTTTCTTCATGTACATTCGTACTGTTCTTATGAATAGAATTTATAATGCATTATGTAACTTGACATTATGAAGTCGTATATACACATGCTTTATAAAGTATTATGCATACCTACTAATGAATATAATTACAAGCGTATACAAAGCAGGATAAGGTTTTAAGGTTGTATGCTATCGAACATGTTAAAAATGTTTTTATAATGCATTATGAACGCAATATTGATCTTTTCATACGTTCCTCGGTGATAGCTAAACCACAGGCACGGACTTTCTCCTGGAGTTCTTTCATCCGGACCTGCTTTTATTAGAAAATAATCAACTCCACCTCGTTATTGATTACTTTCCCATCTCATCAAGTGTTTTATTCATGACATACCACCCAGAATTATAACCTAAATTTAAAAATCATTAAAAAATTTTAGATCTAAATAATGACACGTGATGGTGACAAACTCAGTTTTCACACAAGTCAAATCTTCAAAAAACAGAAAAAAAAAAAGAGATTTAACTTTATACAAAAAAAAAGCTAAATTATCTGATTTTTATCAACCATATAAGCCAGAAAGACTTCTGACAGAAATGCATGAGAAGGACTAAAAGGAGATATAGCACAATATATTCAAAACTCAGAAGACCTACAAATCAGTCTGGCGTTTTACCCATTTTCTCCCCTGTCTATAAAAAGGCGCAAAGTCTTACACGTCCAAAAAAATAGAATATCAGATTACGTTTATGGAAGAAGCTACGAAAGCCGAGCGACTAAAGTACAAAAACAGTCACAGGTCAGGGGTCAGGTCCTTATTTGATGCAAAGGGAGATGGTGTATAATTACATACAGCTTACGAACCTTCGTCTATAAACTTTTACACGAATGGCTTTGAGAATTAAATACTTAAGAAAAAAAAAAGAAAAGAAAAAAAAAAAAGTCAACACTTGAACTTCATTTCATTTACAACATCTACATCATGTGGTCATGCTGATGCTGAGATTAAAACAACAACAAGAAGAAGAAGAAGAAGAAGAAGAAGAAGAAGAAGAAGAAGAAAAAGAAGTAGCAGAAGAAGAAGAAGAAGAAAAAGAAGTAGCAGAAGAAGAAGAAGAAGAAGAAGAAGAAAAGATGGATAATTAGTTCCTGAAATGTGACTGGAAAAGAGAACTCTTCATAAAGACAGTTTTGAGTTTAAAATTTAAAAAAAAAAAAAAAAAAAGGAATTAAATCTTCAGGTACTGAAATGTAAGGAGACCAAATTATGGGTCACAGTTACGCATTTCCTTCCGAAGCCCCTGAAAATTCTCTCTTTTCTTGATGCCGTTGTAGGATTAAGCCTTTTCCTCTATATATAAAGTCCTTACTTTAATACCGAGTCGTTTGTGGGTGATTTAATCAGCTCTCTGGATCTCTGGTTGAAGCTGGTTTGGTTTGGAAATGAAATGAAAGATGCTGTGTGTTTATTGTTGGATTTTTTACAGAAGATATCATGCTCAGTGTTCCTGAGGAATACTGAAAAATGAGTCATACTCAGGTTGTGATAAACGAACGTTTCTCCTCAGACGTTTGGGAATCCAAAAAAAACAAAAAAACAAACAAACAAACAAACAAAACAAAAAAAAAAACAACCAACGACTCCACGTGTTTGTTTTTCTTTTTCTTTGTGTATCCTTCAAGCTCATCTCTGTTCCGTAGATTCACTCGCTGAGGATGGCAAAACCCTTCCAAACGGGGCAACGCTTCTTCATTACAGCGTCCTGCAGGTGGAGAAAGTACAGAAACATGTGTAATAGGTGTTTCTTTGGCATATTTGTAAGGAGTCTCCAGTGTTATAAAGCTCTGACAAGATATAACACAGGAAAATACTTTATGCAATTTTTTTTAATTAGACTTGGTTCCATTTTTTTTAGTATAGGGTCTGCGTTTCAATTTATTTTTCACAGAATACAGCAGTAATGTCATATGCTGAATGGCTGACATACTTTTTATTTTATTAATAAGCAGCAATCTGGTAGACTGTTTGAAAGCGTGAGGTAGTTATTCTGCATTACACTGTGAACGTGCTGCCATCTTCTGGACATTACAGGAAAATATCCATTACAGTGCAGTGCAAAAGTTTGTAGCCACTTATAGATGAGGCCCCCCCCCCCCCCACCAATCTACAACAAACAAATATATGGATTTATCTTATGCAGAAGTCCTGAACTACACAGTCTAATTTCTTTTCTCCAATTGCAATCATTATTCTGACTTAATAGCTCCTTATTTTGTTGATCTCGTTATTTTGACTTAATAAACTGTTGTTCTGACCTAGTATCTCATTATTTTTTTTACCTAGTAAGACATTATTTTTGACCGAGTATCTCATTATTTTGACTTAGTATTTTGTTGTTTTAACTTAGTAAGTTGTTATTTTGACCAAATCTCTCATTCTTTTGACCTAACAAATCGTTATTCTGACTTGCTATCTCGTAATTTTGACTTAGTATCTCAATCTTTTGACCTAGTATTTCATTGTTTTAACTTAGTAAGGTCAAAATAATTGCTTACTAAGTTAAACCAACAAAATACTAGGTCAAAATAGCGATACTAATCATTATTTTGACCTAGATGTAATTGTTTTGACAGTACAGGTCATTATTTTGACCTAGTATCTTTGACTTATATTGATTTTGTTGTTTTAACTTAGTAAGTCATTATTTTGATTTGATATCCAAGCAATAATTTATTTTTTTTTTTTTTAAACCACACCTTGAGGTTCAAGTCTTCTGTAATCTAATCGTATCGCAAAATGACCATTTTAATCATGTACTCGGTGAAATGTAACACTAAACTAAATGCCTTGTTGGATTTGTCTCTTCATTTTGTCCTTTGTGCTCAATTGTATGTTGAAGTCCATTATATGGCTATGCTGATTACTGTGCCAGAGACGTTTCAAGCCCAAGAATGATCTTTATCCGATTATGCGCATTCTTTTCGCAGAAACCAAAAATAAATTCATTAAAACATTATTTAAAAAAAAAAAAAAAAAAAAAAAAAAAAAAAAAAAAAGGTGCAGTATGAGGTTAAGGGGAGCTGAGATGAACGTACTTGGCTCCGAGGTGCCGTCGGGAGGACGACACTACAGGAGCACGCAGTTGGATTTCTTCTTCGCTTTCTTCTTCTCCACTGGCGTCTTTCTATTTATCTGTCTGACCAGGTCATAGAAGATCTACGAGGAGAGGAAACAACACGGTTACAAACGTGTTAAGCGGATTAAACAGATTAGATGTTGGGGAACACTTTGCTAAAGGGCAGCGTTCATAGGAATCCTTTAAACCTACATAAGCCCTAAACCGAGCTTTATTTGAATATGCACCAACTGTCAATCGAACTCAAGATGACATTACCAAAAAAATTTCCATTTTGTTCTCCGGCTCCAGACGAACAACACGAAATTTATTAAAAGCATTTTTTTAGTTATCAGATGAGATGACAAACCACTTACTGTATATATTTTACATGATACATGTATAAATTACATGTAGCTAGTTCTGAAGAATTCTTATACACAATTAAATCAAGTCAAATTTATTAGTAAGGCACATTTAAAAACAACAAATGCTGACCAAAGTGCTGTACAAGCGCTCAAATAAGACCTGCTGTATTGCCAACATCAGCTACTCAAGACAACCGACTGCATGAAGTTCTAATGTACTTATTACTCAAACATTACTAAAATATGGAGTGACTACAAAGTAAACGTGTGGTTTAAAACACAAAACTGTTAACACACACCCTATACATATCCGCGAGTGAAATTGATATCTTCCGGTCGGACGGTCACGTCCTGTCTAGTTGTGCAACCTCAAACTTTTGGATTTTAATATTCTGGTATAAATTCCACTAGGAAAATTTTTTTTAAAAAACCCAGAATGAATTCTGGTCAATAGTTATAAGCATCGAAAAAACACCACATGGTAGGTTTATGTCTGATGCCATGAAGGGCTTATTTAATCAAGTCATCACGTCAGCCTACGAACACCCGTGCTTACGTCGAGGACGTTGATCTTCGATTTTGCCGAGGACTCTAAAAAGGCACAGTGGTTCCACTGACGAGCCAGATTCTGTCCCTGCTCCTTTCCCACCACTCGCTCGTCCTCCAGATCGCACTTATTACCAACCAGAATCATCGGCACCTAAAACAGAGAAGGATTATTATGGTCTTTCGATCTCCAGGGAATGTCCATAGATATTTTCATTCAATTAAAAGGAGTCTGCAGTACGTATACACAAACGCACACACACACACTCATACACAATTCTGCCATTTGTATGCTCCACCATGTCTCAGCCTAGTTTACTATTTAGTCAAATCTAGAACAATAAAAGCTATTTTGTTTATCAGTAACATAAGCTGTGTTCTATTATCTCTCTCAGCACACAAGATTTCCAGTTGCTACATCACCATCTAATCTCAGACGTGACTGTACACTGAAGCCGTGGAGATTAATCAGCGACATCACTAACTGAACTCGTTACATGAGGCTCAATAAATGCGTTTTATAATAAATTTGACGCAAACGCCAGTCTTTAGTCTGAATTCAAGAGGACTGATAAATATTGTAAATAAATATGGCGAGTTTGGGTTGATAATGATAATGAAACTTTATTGGTCACATATACAGTACAGCACAGTGAATTTCTTTTCTTCGAATACCCCAGCATGTCAGGAAGTCGGGGTCAGAGCGCAGGGTCAGCCATGATACAGCACTCCTGGAGCAGAGAGGGTTAAGGACCTTGCTCAAGGGCCCAACAGTGGCAGCTTGGCAGTGCTGGGGCTTGAACCCCCGACCTTCCAATCAGTAACCCAGAGTCTTAACCATCAAGCCCCTGGTTGTGAAGATAAAGCTGTTTGAAACACCTGTGAGCAAATGCTAGAGGGTGGAAAGTGTAAGGAAACATTTCCAGCCCCGCCTATGCAGGATAAAATCTACTTCCCGTATTTGCATAGAGGCTTCATGTGTGAGAATTCAGGACACACATAATGGAAACAATCATTGGAGGACTGCGTGGTGTACTAGGGATACTCGCTTTTCTAAGCGCGAGGCATTTATTTGACAAAAATGCCACATGAAGGCGCTATTGCAGCTCTACGGACTCAAACTGTTTCGTTCTGTCCTCTCAGCAGACCCTGAGTGAACAGACTGCCTCTCTTCTCCTCACTAAAAGGGTCCTCACCATATTTGGACTGGCTGCATGCAAGAGTATTTCAAATCCAAACAGTCAGGAAGCACAGCGCAGTTCCCCGGGGAAGCAAACGGAGCCACATCAGCGAGTGTAAAATCCTGAGCTGCACAGGAATGTCCTGACTCGAACCGGGTTTCCATCCACAGTTGTACTTTCAGGCTTCTCGCTCTTTGCTCATAAATATTCCAAACCATTTCTATTTATTTTTCTCCTATTCTCCTTCTTCTTAAAAAGCTTTTCAGACCTTCGATCCTCAACTGTCTCAATATTTTTAAAAAGATCTTTAACGAGCTTAACAAGAACGTACATGACGCATGAAACGTGCATGGATTTTCATGCTTTTACGTATCTGTGAAAGAAAGTTTTGAATACATTTTTGCTTTAATATATATTCGGAATGTACACAAGTGTTTATGAATATTCAACGAGGCTACAATCCTATACTGTAACAGAACAAATATCAGCAGTGATACTATACCATTCGCTCAGATAGGAAAAACAATAAATAAATAAATAAATAAACAAACAAAAACAAACAAACGGCAAATATTATACCCGGCACAAACTTTCATATTTGTTTTTTTTTTTCCAGATTTTCCAGCTCTGCGCAAGAACATTTTGAATTAATTTTTGTTTTAATTAGTTAAAAGAAGGGGGTCAATTAAATTCAACTCAAACTCAATTACTTTTCATTAAATTGAACTTGAAACTGATTGGACGGGGAGATTTCTTCACTGCTAATTGGCCGATATGCTAATGAGCGAGTCTGTGCTTGTTTATCGAGTCCGTTTTCCCATCTTAGCCATTATAACCTTTATTTATTGACATTTTAACATTTTTAATTTCCTTAATTCGATGAATTCACTTAAGGTGAACAACAAAAATTACATTTTTGTTAGCCCTGATGACATGGTGGCTGAATTCACACACTCCCACCTTAAAGTCATATTCTTGCCGTGAAGAGGTTTTAACTACACACAGAAAAATAGCCAATTTGAAACAATTTCCACAAAATATACACACTCCCAGATGCAGGCCATGCGACAGTACATGACGACTAGCACGAGAAGCGAGGAAGGCCAATCATAACAAACTGCAGCATGGCTAACTGCTCCGGGGCTTCATCCTCTGCTCACGCTACATTCCCGTCACACATGTCCAAAAAAGGGCATCCTTTAGCCGACACGGCTTGAGGAGGAGTGAAGGCGACGGGGTTCGGTTCACTTGCTCGCTTGCTATACGTGCCACGTAGCAATTATTACACATTCAGGGGTCTGATTAAAAGGACTTTTAGGCAGATACTATAGATCTGTTGACATAATCCCGGTACGTATCGAGTATTATGTACTGCGAAAACGCTCCCTGACGAGCTCGCTTACATCTTCCGTATCCTTTACTCGTAGGATCTGTTCTCGTAGATCCTGCAGGTCGTTAAACGTGGACTGTGCTGTGATGGAGTAGACGAGAGCGAAGCCCTGGCCATTCTTCATGTACAGGTCTCTCATCGCCGTGAACTGCTCCTGTTACGGGAAAAGAGAAAGCAGTGATGGGCGCATTTACGAATATTCAAATATTACGTCAGACTATAATTCCGTTAGACTGTCACGAAACAAATAAAGGGAAACATTATACTCGTCAAAAGCTTTCAGATTTTTATTTTATTTATTTATTTATCCAAAGTAATGTTTACTTTTCACTGATATCTGGCTTAACTCTTAAGCCTTTATTTATTCAGAAGGCTGAATCCAAAATGGCTTCCTGTTCGCTCGCTACATAGCGCATAAAATAATGCCGTTGTAGAACATGTATAGCAAACAAACGTTTCAAAAGACTCGCTTTAGGCAACTGAAACTAGATCAGGGGGTGTTAAACATTTAACTGTGTTCCTGAGAGGGATCACAAGCGCGAATCCCGACACAGTATTCCGCCAGTCCGCCACAGCCTGGAGCCTATCCCAGTAAGGCGGGGGACACCCGTGACGGGGTGCCAACCCATCACAAGGTACGATCACACATTTTGGAAATGCCAGTCAGTGAACAACACGTCTTTGGACTGGAGGAGGAAACCGGAAGGAGGAGGACTGGAGGAGGAAACCCCCGAACCAAACTTGCCCCTGCGCATTAAGCCTCCATGAAAAGGGCTGGGCAATCTGATGATATAATATTGTCATGATAAATATTATTACATATAAACAAAAAAAAGTTTATATACCAAACAAAAATGCTGAAATGTAGCTCTGTTACCATAAACAAACTATACCGTGGCTGAAAAATGATCAGTTCACCTCCAATTAGACGAGTGTACGGTTAAGAGAGCTGCTATTTGGGATATTCACACATTTAGCTCATTTCCTGCACTAACTCACCTCAGTTAACTTCAGCTCCATGTGGTTTAGAGTCATTACTCTGAGCCGACCACATCCGTTACACACTAAACCGCTGCTGTAATGCGTATTCGGCAAGTCAAGAAGCCAGAATGGATCTCAGGACCACTTACTGTGCCGGCTGTGTCCAGAATCTCGAGCATACACTGCTGCCCGTCCACTTCCACTTGCTGAACAGAGAAGAGAGGAGAACGTTAGAGGAAAAAGAGAAGGGGAAAGAAAAAAAAAAGCTGGGATATAAAATCAGGCCTAACTAGACCAGAGAAGCACAAACTACCTTTCTGTAGGAGTCTTCTATTGTGGGATCATACTTCTCCACGAAGATGCCCTGGACAAACTGTACTGTCTGTGACAAAATCATAAAAATAAATAATAATTAACAAGAACATAAATCACCACACAAACACAAATGATCTTTCAGTTCTCAATCCCAGGATGGGAAAGGTCATCTTGATGGAATAAAGTGGTTGTGATGATGTGGGAAAATAATCAACACCGGGGTGGTGTGATGAAGCAAACTTAACGTTACCTTTCTGATCTTCCAACAGCAGCATGTCTCGAAGTGTTTTATTCCTTTTATACTGCTGCAACTTGCCCACGATTACCATTTTATATCCATTAAAGAACTTGCTGTACGTCTAAAAGACATTCCTGCCATCGCTTATGTTATAGCAGCTGAAACCCTCTTTTCTCTCAACGTTAAACGTAAAACTGTCCAGCATGAAGACTTACAGCTTTATTGTTACAAAAGCACGGACAATGGAGACTCCTTCCATAAATGCCAAATAAACAGACAAATATTACACGGTTATGAGGTTTTTCATTCATCCCATGGTAAATAGTTTGTTACTATAGAAATGACGACGTTTTTCATTCGTTTATTCATCCCATGGTTAGTAGGTCGTTACTATAGAAACAATGACGTGTTTAAACGAGCACATTAATATACTGTGACTTGTATAATATAAACCTGGAGCTTCTGTCAGAGCCGACACTATTGGAATTCCAACCAATCAGAATTGAGAATTCGTTCTTAAAGGAAAACATAGTAATCGTTGACAAACTGTTGCGATGCGAGTGCAAGAGGAATAATTCGCTTCACGACCGTGTCACCTCAGTGATAAAACAATCAGCGTCATGGTCTGAACAGTAACTGTGCTTCACGTCGGCCGGTCATTGATTGTTTTCCTAGAACAGCACACTGTGATGAGTTTTATTCTTCCCGCGCCGTACTCACCAGTGCGGACTTGCCCACGCCTCCGGAGCCCAACACCACAAGCTTGTATTCACGCATGGCAGGATCACGTCACCAATCAGCTCAGCAGTCTAAAAGAGACAAGAGACAGCGAAGACTGAGATCAGGAAATGTGTGTGTGTGTGTGTGTGTGTGAGAGAGATCGCAGTGGGATTGTCCTGGAGCGCAGGGGTGGGGAAGAGTGTGAGCATGACCTCTCAAACACAAAGCAGCTGTAGGTTTTGGAGAGAGACGTGTGGAGTGGTCCTGTCTCTATGACATCACCTCATTAACAGCTCATAACGGCTCGTATCCCGCAGAGTGGAACACTGACGCCTCAGAGCTCTGGATGGAACGTAAAAGCGAGTGCAAAGACTCGCTTTTAAAATAAAAATACATCACCATACCAACAACAGCTCAGAGACATGTATCCAGTAATCGTTTATCACGATACCGATATATCACCCAGCCCTGTTTATACCGATCGACAATTTTGATGACATCATTCCGAACTAATCAGATTTTCTCTCTCTGGAATCTGAAGTGCCCCGCCTGCGACGTTAGGAATAAAAACGACCTTGCCGAATTTGACTATCTCGAGCGAGAGACATCAGATTAGCGAGCGTGCTGTTCAGACGCGTGTTCGAATAAAACGTTTTTATTCGGTTTTCCAACTGTAAGCTGGTTAAGGAGGAAACGAAGGAGGTATTTGTGCCGGATATAATTTTTTTACAATGATTCCTTGATTCCAGTGATTTTAAAAGGGGGTGGAGCCACATAGTATGTCCCGCCCTGACTTGCTGTTTCAGTGGAAATTATGTCAACACGTCGAATAACACTGCGCATTTCACGGGGACTTTATAGATTGCCATTAGTGCCTCATATGAATCGTTACACGCTTTTAAAAGAAAAAAGAAAAGAAAAGAAAAAAAAAGCAACGGGAAAGTATAAAGAATTTTTTTTTTTGTTTTAAATAAAAAAAATCAGCAGGATTTTCCCCAGGTGCTGCAATTTGAGACTCACCCAAAATTTATTTCTGCATACCCTTTAATTCCATTCGACTCAGTGATGAAACGAAAAAGGTTTTGAGTGGGTCAACATTTCATCGGAAAAAAAAATATATTAATTTCCTATTTTGTCAGATGATGACTGTTGAACTTTTCTCTTCTCTACTATACAAAACTACAGTATTATTAGTTCTGATCTGGTGTTTCCTTCACCCATGTGATATCCTCCAGCTCCCGTTCATTCATATTATAAGAAGCGCGTTGGTATTTTGTCAGAAATCTCATAAATCGATTCCCGTTTCTGTAACTGATCCAGTACGTACAAGGCGATGTATTATTTAACGCGAAGCTGACAGAAATCAGACCGACGTCCACACACACTCTCGCTCACGCCCGTTCAGCGAGTAAGGGTGAGAAATACTTTTTCCATGTAAGGCTGTAGACCAGGGAGAGGCCGGTTGTTTTGAGGCTCCGCGAACACGGAGGATGAGAACTCCCTGTAGGGAGAGCGAGATCACAGAACGGAGCTGACGCTACGCTCGTAACCGTTCGTTTGTATTGCCTAGATTTTGCACAGTCGAGTTCGTTATTTGATCAGAGATGTTCGGAAAAAAGGCGAGTCCAATAACATCAGCTGCCCGGTTGTTATATTTGCTCGCCCAATGAGATATATATTATTATCTCTCAATGAGAAGGTCAGAGGTCAGAGGTCAGCAGAAAGAGTGTGTGTTGGAGTACTGCCTGCTCCAACATCCAAATCCAACAGCTTTTTGTTTTAAACTAATCGAGTTTCAGCCTGCGACCGTGCCTGTTTTCCTCCCACAAAAAAAAAAAAAAACACAAGACGCTTGGCTACAAATTCTGAAGGACTTTCCAAACACAATAGCCGTCACCGACGATCGCGCTCGGCCCACAAACCTCAACAACGCTCCGGCACATGAGGGGAAAACGTCAGTTTCGCAAAGGCTGTAGAGAGACAGCCCGAGGATCACCTGGAAGTGGTCTCATGGTTATACGTTTTATATATGAGTCTTGAGCCGGATTTACTGTACGATTTTTGCAAAAAAAATTTTTTTTAAAAATCAAACCGCACATCGTAAACGTGATCCCGTGGTCGTGACTTCACCGCCATTCTGACCAAAGGCTGCTGATGAGAAAGCTCTGGCAATGTGAAAAATTTATGCTATGGCGTTCAATGGCATTCGCACTTCCTTCAGACACACCAGTTTGATCTTTGGCTTGTTTGGGGGCGGGGCTTATCATCTCAGGTTCATTTTCGCACAGCAGAATTCCGTACGTCGCAGACATCTGCAAAACGGAAGACGCTGGATTCACCCGTTTTATGGTTTTTAAGTGCCGAAGATCAGCGCTTCTCGGATGCGCAGCACAACATCATATACCTGCAGAAACTGCAGTGAATGTGGAGCCGACCTCGTACATGAATTTTTTTTTTTTTTTTTTTTTTTAAAAGATCAGTAACCGTAACAACTCTTTTCCCAGAATCACAAAAGTAGAAGCAGGTAGTATCATGACAAACTGGATTGATCAGGTTACTTGGCATGCAGCTCAGAGACCGGTTCAGTACGATTAAGTTGAAGCGAACCCCAGTGCACTGTTTTCAAAAAGACCAGGGACTGGATTGCTGGACCACTTTTGGGTTCGAAGATAGTTTTCACACCTCACCAACCGTACCAATCTCACAGCCCGAGTCTGGGAAAAAAGCGAGGGTGAAAATGACCCAACATCCACCTGTGGTAGGATGTCACAGACCACTACAAATACATAGTGCTGGGGCAAAACATAAACAAAAACATACTAACAGATGGAAAATCTCTCTTGATTACCTCAAGCGTACTTTGAGAAATGTTTTCGTTCATGTGAGCCCGGTTTCTGCATGAGCCTTCCTGTTTTTCAGCTTTACCAATGGTTTAGCATTTCCTCTGGTGAAGTCTTCTCTTGATTGTTGACTTGGACACAGATACACCTACCTCTAGGAAGGTGTTCTTGATCTGGCCAACTGTTGTGAACCAGTTTTTCTTCACCGGAGCAAGTATTCTTCTGCCATCGGTGGTCTTCTCAGTAGTGGTTCCTTGAGCTCACCGGTGCGTTCTTTCTTCTAAAGAACATTCCAAATAGTTCATTTGGGTAGATCTAAAATGTTTTTGTACTCTCGCTGATGGGTTCGTTTGGATTTTTCAGCCCGATGGTGGCTTGCCTCACTGGCAGTGACAGCTCTCTGGACTTCATATTGAGAGTGAACAGCAAAGAAATTCCAAATGCAAAATGCCACAAGTGAAATCAACTCTGGATCTGAATAATGAAGGGATAACACATGCCTTCCCATGGAACAGCTGGGCAGCCAACTCTGTCCAATTACAGTACTTCTAGGCCCTTAAAAAAGTACTGCAGTGCTGTAATTCCTACACCGTTCACCTAATTCGGAAGTGTATTCCCACAAATTCAAGCTGCAAGTCTGCCATTTCAACTCCAATATACTGCGGTAGAGAACACAAAATAAAAACGCCAACACCGTCCAAATATTTATAGAACTGCTTCTGTAAATTATAAAGACTGTCCTGTGCTCATCCCAGAAGACAGTGGGTTCTCTTATTGTTATAGGCCACCTGACAAGGAACGATCACCAAAAGCTGGATTTTCAACCCCAACCTGACCGTCTGGGAATGTTCCATTTCTGTTAAGAAAACGTTCCTGGAAAACCAAACGCCGGAAACATTCTGTAGAACCGATCACTGTTAGTCTGGTTCTTCTCGAGGTTTCTTCCTGGCGTTCTTTCAGGGACGTTTCCCAAAAGTAAATCAAACGTTCTAAGTGTATCGTTTATTCTCGCTACACCATCACTGTTGAAAGATCTGAAGAAGTGCACGGTCAAAAAAAGGTCAGAAAGCTGATCACTTAGTAACCTCAGGAAGAAAACTACCTCCCATCCTACGCTGAATGAAACGTCAGCAAACTATTTACTGTCATCTTGCCTACGTGCGTTAGAAAGATAACAAGTCTATGCTTTTTTTCCTTCCCCACGACAGAAAACGCACGCAGATTAAACAGGGTGATGATGAATGAGTGAATTGTAAATGTCTGATCAACATCTACTGAAAATAAATAAATAAATGAATGAATGAATGAATGAATGAATGAATGAATGAATGCATGCATGCAACGGAGCAAGGTTTGTGAAATCAACCGTCGGTTTCGGATCCCCCCCAACCACTCAAAGAAAAAAAGAAATTCCACTTAGTCAGTCTGGTTTTGTCCTGATGAGTCAATTAGAGAAAGAACCAAATGAGCGATTCGTCAGAGTCCTCAGAGAACCCTGAGGTCTACAAATCTAGAAATGTGGTTGCGTTTCCGTTTGCTTTTTTTTTTTCTTTTTCAGTTGGAGTGACAGAAGGAGTATTTCATCACCCTACGTGGCTACATACACGTGGGTCTCATGCCGTGTGCATGGTCAAGTATTCAAAAAGTAATATCTCTTCAGTTATTAATAATCTCATATTAATCTGAAGAGGAGACTATAGTATTGTATCTGTATTATCTACAAGTGGGAAATAAATCCGGGTGCAGAACTACCCGTTCCCACGGAGATCAGTAAATGCTGTTCGCAAACTGAAAAACCACATGTGTAGCTCATTTCGGGTTCAAATATGCACGCCAATGCGAGAGACGTTCGGTTCGTTTAAACGGTAGCAGGTCAAGGGTGCCAATACTATCGTCACCTAAGAGATAAAAGCTTATAAATGCTGATTTAAAATAATAATAATAATAATTTTAAAAATCCTGGAGATGTTTATTTAATATTTATGAAAGAGAAATGTTACGCTGGTGATGGTGCGAGTGTTTCTAGCGGATGTAACCTAAGTGAGAACGGGAACGTTCCAGAACACGTAACAAGAAACGGATAAAAAGTATGATGTGTCGCTGTTTAATGAATACTCATTTTAAAACAATATCGGAATGCTAGAGTGCGGCGGTATAAGTGAAATAAAACGCTTGTTGGTACAGGAAGATAATCGACTTGTGGTGGTAAGAATAACTCTGCTGTCAATCTATGTCGAACCGAGACGCTGAGCCGCCGGTCGAACCATGACAGGGTGAGAGAGTGAAAGTCAAAAGGAAAATCATCATTTCTAAAACATCAACAGGTGACTGAAGAGCTTAAAAAACATGTCACACAGAAAGAAAGCTCATGTTCTCCGTCTCGTGCTAGTTACTGAAGTGTCCGACAGCAGAGAATCAACTTCCGGTTTATTCAAATAACTCAGTCAATTACCATGTTTCTGAGCCAGTATGTCCAGTGTAACATATTAAACCTTTCACTGACTTAACTAGCATAGCAGCACAGCTAAGACTAAAAGCTAAGAGCTACTAACTAACACAGCTAACTGCAATCTGTTTGTTCTATCTAATTATACAGACAAATAGTATTCGTTTCCAATTAAATCCTCGGAATAAACGCTAGCTAATGTGAGCGAGTTACTTAGTGAGTGAGTGAGTGAGTTAGTTAGTTAGTTAGTTAGTTAGCTAGTTAGCTTTACCTACCCTGGTATCCAGCCCAGAATTCTCCTCGTCTCAGACTAAACCGTATAAAAAAATACTCCTTTACTATAAAGAAGTGGCTCATTCCATAGAAAATAGATTTAAAATAAAAAAAAGTTTTAAATTAAGTATATATACAAAGCAACTCCGCTCTCCGAAAGCCGTCTGTCACATTCAGCGGCTCTAACGGTCCTTTTAGCCGACATTAAAGCTTACCACTTCCGGTACTGCGGAATTCTGGGAGTCGGAGAGAAGCGTCTCAAATACAGCCATGTTCACTACATAGTGCTCTTACTTCCAGTGCACTAGAAATGAGCCACTGCGTTGTAGGGATTCTTTATTGGTAAAGGAGCTGTTAATGATGAGGGTAAACCCTTCGGTGTGGTGCTGTTGGAGGAAAATAATCAGTGATGGAGAGATAAACCCTTCAGTGTGGTGCTGTTGGAGGAAAATAATCAGTGATGTGGTGATGTAATGGTACAAGGTGGGGTTACTGTCAGACTCTCACCACCCCAAAGCTGATTATTTTCCATTAACAGCACATACTGAAGTGTTTAATTCCTCTTAAACCATAGCGATCAATAATTTACCAACAATCACAATTTCTATTTATTCAAAACATATTATCTGTTTACAGTTACATTTAATCCTGTGGAATATCCACAAGACAAGTTAGATATTATTATTATTACTTATGCTACAGTAGCTATTAACACACATTCTCTTTCTCCTGACCTTCCTTTCTTTCGTTCTTTCTTTCTTTATTTATTTATTTCACACTCTCATTTCCTGTTTCTTTCTTTCTTTCTTTCTTTCTTTCTTTTTTTAGTCTCTCATTTTCTGTTTCCTTCTTTCTTTCACTCCCTCATTTCCTTTGATTGTTTGTTTGGTTCTTCTTTCTTTCTTTCTTTCTTCCAGAGCAACATGTCACACATGTTGCATTAGTCAAGAATGTATAGTACTTTATATATATATATATATATATATATATATATATATATATATATATATATATATATATATATATATATATATACACGTGTGTGTGTGTGTGTGTGTGTATACTTTTTAAAAATACCTTTATCAGCATTATTGTTCATGACTTTTATTTTGAACATTTGAGAGCGTGTTTGGAATGCTAGGTTTTAGACCACGTCCTAAAACGGCACACTAGCGTACTAAGAAGTGTGGTAAGACAGTATGTCACCGCTGCTGGAGTGGACTGGATGCGCACTAATTCTCCATACTAACTAGTAGGCCAGTACGCAGTTTGCGTTTCTTGGTCAAAACAAGTGTGTGGAAGATGGCGACGGACGGAGGCACTGATAGTGACAGCGGCGCACACAGCATGGATAAAAGCATAATCCTTCCTCCGGATGAAATCTTTCGGAATTTGGAAAATGCCAAGAGGTTCGCAATAGATATAGGTATTAAACTGAATTTTTATGTGTACTTTTTCTGTAAAATAGCCACTTGCTAGCTGCTAACAGAGTAGCTGAAGGTTAGCTAACCTTACAGAACTTGACAGTTCGAGTCAAAGCTTGTCTGCTCCTGAAACAATGATTAATATAATGCAAAGTTAAGGCCAGTTCAGGTTGTGGAATTAAATAATAATAATAATAATAATAATAATAATAATAATAATAATAAAAGCTATTATCTGTTTTGTTGAATATTTGTTATTGAATATTTGGTTAGTAAAGCACGTCCTTTAACGTTGGCTAGCTCTCATGAGTTATATAAAAACGAAAACTTCACCCTGAAACTTATTAAATATGTTTTTATAAAAAATATTTATGATGTTTTTAGGGACTCTGGTGCTAATCTGGTGGTTGGTAGGTGCTGTATTTTTGATGTTCTAACAAGAATTTAGTGGTTGTGTCCCATGATGACGTCACAGGGTGACACTGTTAGCGCGTTTCCAATGGACAATATTGAAACCATCTTAAGAGCACGAGCTTCTTCATCATCATATTAATGAGACATCCCGAGGTCAAATGAATGAAATACTAGGTCAAAATAATGACTTACTAAGATAAAACAACAAAATACTAGGTCAAAGAATGAGATACTAGGTCAAAATTACAATTTACTAAGTCAAAAATAATGAGATACTAGATCAAAATAACGAGATACTAGGTCAGAATAATGACTTGCTAGGTCAAAAATAACGAGATACTAGGTCAGAAGAATGAGATACTAGGTCAAATATGATGAGAGATTAGGTAAAAATAATAATACTAGATCAAAATAACGACTTACTAAGTTAAAACAAGAAGATAGACAGTCAAAATAACGACTTACTAAGTTAAAACAACGAAATAATAAGTCAGAAGAATGAGATACGTGGACAAAATATATAATGTTCTGAAGCCGGTGCTGTTAAAATGGTTAAAGGTGAGTTAGGTAAGTCTCTTTTTACAAGATTAGGCCGGTTCGGTACAGTAGGTTTGATATTTGAATGATTCCTGCCTTATGACTTCATGAAGCTCTGCCCCAGGATCTAAGGTTTGTGCTGCATCCCAGTTTGCCTACTTATACTCCACACTAAAAGTATGAACTCGCATGCTAAAAGAATGTGTGTTTCAGCTTTTCTTCATTCATTATCCCAAGTACAATTTATACTACATTATTTAATCTACCATTCCCTCGACTTAGTTTCCACATTTCATTTACAAATCCGTAAATAAAACGTGCCCTACCTTATTGCTGAGAGAAGTGCTCGGTCTCTTCATCGGACCCTACGAGATAAACATGGAACTCTTTTTTTTTTTTTTTTCCCCAAACATCATCCAACCATTAATCATCCTCCAACGAGCAAGGAGTTGTGAGTGATATTAGCTGAAAAAGTGTCCACAGATCCCCACTCCGAAAATATGTGATGTGTATATGTCGTAGTGACGGTATTTTTCCTTTAATAGGTGGCTCATTGACAAAACTGGCGTATTACTCCACTGTCCAGCACAAAGTGGCCAAAGTGAGATCATTCGATCATACGGCCAAGACAAGCTTTCAGGTAGGATCTGAGGGTGGCTAAGACTTTGCACGGTTTGTTTGTGTATGTGTGTGTGTGTGTGTGTGTGTGTGTGTATATATATATATATATATATATGTTTTTTTTTATAATAATATTATTATTATTATTATTATTATTATTATATCTGCTATCTAGTATTATGTCTGACGGATGAAATCAGCATTATTTCATTTTGCTGTTGTAGAACGACACAGACGGAGACTCGCTGTACGAGATCTCGGTCCAGGAGGAGATCACGGCTCGGCTCCACTTCATCAAGTTCGAGAACCGGTACATCGAAACTTGCCTGGATTTCATCAAAGACCACCTGGTGAACACGGAAACCAAAGTTATCAAGGCTACAGGAGGAGGAGCTTACAAGTTCAAAGACCTGATTGAGAAGAAGTTAAAACTCAAGTGAGCAGGACTTGAAAACATAATGCACACAAAGGAAGTTGTTCTACAGTATGTATGTAGCTGTTTATTTGTGTCTCTCTTCACAGAGTGGACAAAGAGGACGAGATGTCATGTCTTATCAAGGGCTGTAATTTTGTGCTGAAGAATATCCCTCACGAGGCTTTTGTTTACACAAAGCACGCCGACCCAGAGTTTCGCTTCCAGAACACGCACCCGGACATCTTCCCTTATCTTCTGGTTAACATTGGCTCTGGAGTTTCCATCGTCAAGGTAACGGCTGTGTCCCGGCTATTAACCTGGTGTTAACGTCTGTCTCGCGTTGACCGGATACATCTGTGTGAACCTCTAAAACCCATTTTCGAGGTGTTCAGGGACAGACATGAACATTTGTAGCACCATTTAGTATAGACTCGCCAAATAATCCCTACTTAGAAAATAACGATTCAAATAAAAGTAAAGGCCATTATCCAAAACACTGGGCCTTATTCATCGAACTCTTAGTAAAGTTGTTTGTAAATGTTTGCGTAAGCCAAATCAAATTTTAAAAAAAAATTTCATGCCGGTTTTACAAAAGTTTTGGATAGGCTGATTTTCTTCGTATCAGCTCATGTATGTTTGTTGATCACCCATAAAGTGCGAATCACACTTCCTGATGCAGCTCATTTGCATGCAGAGACGCCTACAAAACTCTATAAAAGGTCAAGTGCACAGATAACCTGGAACATGAAACTAACTATCAGGGTAAAGTCTGGAAAAACAGAAGCTAAATTATTTTGACTCACTTCTATACCCAGAAAAATACTGAATAATATGTTAAATGAATAATAATAATAATAATAATAATAATAAATATAGCTGCTAGCAGCAGTTAAGGGGCCAAGCAGTCAAAGAGGCTAAAGCTTGTGATTTTTAGTCAAACTGTATAGAAGTTCTAAGCAAAATTAGTCAATCTCGTGACCACTAGGTGGCGCTGCGCAGAAACTGTGCAGGTACCCTCAGGTCATGCTTGAGGAGCGTTGAGGAGATATAGCCTCATGGCCACTTAGGCGTGCTCGCCATTGAATTTGTTATCGCATTATTCGAGAACAGGTCGACTAATCGATCTGAATTCCCTAATTTTTTGTCGGCACGGTCAGAAGGCGATCTGATTAGATTTTCGTGAAAATCCGAGCGACACCCTAGGACAAACTCGAAAAAGTAGGTTTTACGGAAAATTCAAAATGGCAGAAAATCTAGTCGGGCGGAAATTGAATTGAACCATGGTATGCAGTCGAACCAAGGAACTTTTGTTTCTAGCCCTTACGGTTCAAAAGTTATTAGCATGAACATGAGTGCAAATTTGGACAGTTGCTGGCGCTAGAGAGTTTGTGGTAGAGACTCCAAATTTTCTGTATTAACAGTTCAGACGGTCTATCTGTGTGCCAAATTTCACAAGCCCAGCCAACAACCCAACCCCCCAAATTTGACGGGATTTTCACGTATACAGAAATTTCTTGCGTAAACGCTCGTACGGATTTACGAATAAATCCGTTAATATCCAGGCCATATCGAGGCCGAGTGACTCTCTGGGAAAGCCTAGATGCGTGATTAATAATTCTACACGCTTTCGCACTCTGAAGGTGGAATCGGAGGACAAATTCGAGCGCATTGGCGGGAGCTCCATCGGTGGTGGGACGTTCTGGGGTCTTGGAGCTTTGCTTACGAAAACCAAGGTCAGTGTGTGTGTTTGCTAGCACGAATCGCCCCAAGAACTGTTTTCACATAGATTTACCGTTCAGTCTTTCTATCATAACAGAGATTTGATGAGCTTTTGCAGTTGGCCTCTAAGGGACAGCACACCAGTGTGGACATGTTGGTTAAGGACATCTATGGGGGAGCATCCGTCTCTCTGGGACTGCCCGGATACCTCATAGCGAGCAGCTTCGGGAAATCTGCCACCACTGATAAAGGTGATGTGTACGAACCAACAGCCTGAGGTTTAGTGTAATAATGATCTCACAAACAGTGCCAGTGACCTTTCACCCAGTTGTGAAGCCGCGTTCTCTTTGCTGTTCCAGTTAGGAAATGAAGGAAAAGGTCTTTGTTTCATACAGTCGAGGTCATAAGTTTACATACGCCTTGCAGAATCTGCGAAATGTTAATAATTTTAAAAAATAATAATAATAATAATAGGGGTCATAAAAATCGCATTTTGTTGTTTATTTAGTTCTGGTCTGAATAAGCTATTTCACATAAACAATGTTTACATGCAGTATAGTCCACAAGACACGATAATAACTGAATTTACGCAAATGAACCGGTTCAAACGTTTACCCATGCCCAATTCTTAATACTGTGTGTCGTTACCTGGATGATTCGCGACCGTTTTTATGTTTTGTAGTTGTTCACGAGTCCCTTGTCAGTGTCATCAGTGTCAGTTCTTTATCACTGAAAGAAAAAGCATGATGAGTTCCTTTTAACATTGCCGTTACACTTTATATAAAGATGTTGAACGAGATCTACTGTATATGTATCCGTTCCTGCAGCGTGTAACGATCTGTAATGTATAATATAATGACTACCGGTTAAATTATATTATACATCGAGGTAACATCGAGGCCATATAAAGATGGAGAGAGAGGGAGAAGGAGATAATACAACTCCCGTTGATCTTTTCAAACAGAGGCCTTTTGTATGAGCCCTCAGGGGCTGGTCTTCGTCGAATGGGGTTAACTGAGAGGGATCTGAGTTACCTTTGCCTGTCAGTAATAAATGGGTCAATCCGTTGCTATGATTGTTACATGATAGGGACGAGATGAGTATTATATATATATATATATATATAAAAAAAAATAAAAATTTATCCGAGTCTGTCAGAGAGAAGGATCTATCGCCTTTATGATCCGCCAAAAGCGGTGATACCTGATGTTTGCATAGCCATTAGCGCCCGGTTGGGTGCCTCAGGAAGAGAATATCAACCTGATAACAAGTGTTAAAATACTCAATTACTTTGATTCATTTTGGATTTTTTTATCACAACATAATTCCCATAGTTCCATTTGTGTTACTCCAGAGTTTTGATGACTTTATTATTATTCTAAAATAAATTTTTATTAAATTTTCAATTTAATAAAAAATGTGTGTCTAAACTTTTGACCGGTAGTGTATATTTGGTCATATTTTCAGAGTTCTCCAAAGAAGACATGGCTAAGAGCCTGCTGCACATGATCAGTAATGATATCGGACAGCTGGCCTGCCTCTACGCCCGACTGCACAACCTCACCCGAGTTTACTTCGGAGGATTCTTCATCCGAGGACACCCGGTGACCATGCACACCATCACCTACAGCATCAATTTCTTCTCCAAGGTACCTGTCTGACCATCTCCGTTCATTTCAACCCATATACACATACACGGCTCATTTGAGACTTACTGTGAAATGCACAAGTTTGCATACCCGCGAGAAAAAATGGAGTAGTTTCAGTTATAACGACATGATTGCCACAGGTAAGAACATGGTTAATAAGTAAAGAATAAAGCACAACAGGGCATGCAGTTGTAGTTATCAACGATTTATCAACGATGGGGTTGTGTGAAATTTCCGATAACAGCACATCCCGGACTGTTTTATTCCTCTTCCACTGCAACCTTTTGCCAATGATTACAATTTATGCTCATTAATGAATGACATGTCATAATGTTTTTTCATTTATAGTTACGTCGAATGCTGTGGAACGTCCACAAAATGAAATGTTCTTTCTGCAGCCCTATCCTCTCTCTCTCTCTCTCTCTCTCTCTCTCTCTCTCTCTTTCTCTCTCTCTCTCTCTCTGTCTGTGTCCCCTTACAGAAAACTTCACTAGATCAATTCTATGTTTTTCTTTGTTACATAACACTTTTTCTTTCTCCAAAATACAAGTCCTCTTGAATAAGCTGTTACTGTAAAAACGATAATGTATATAAGCAAGCGTATTCATATAAACGTACATTAATGTCAGAGCTGCTGTTATAAAAAACAAATTGTGGTTTTGGCATGCAAATTATTAACAAACAGGACTAGACTTGGTGGTGGTGGAGGCATCATCGTTGACACCCTTGGTCTCAATTTCAATGTTTTTTTTGCTTGTTTTTTTGTTTGAGTGAGTGCTGTTTTCCTGATTCTAATTACCTCTTAACATGATGTCTCACAGAATTGCAATGCCGTCATTAGACATGTTAACATTTTACGAGGCTGAACATCTACTCTTGGTTTTAGCCTTCAGTTTCACCTGTAAAGACTGCATTTGTTGTTCAAAATGATAAATGTTATGTTCTTCATTATGTTACAGAGCGAAGTTCAGGCTTTGTTTCTAAGACACGAAGGCTACCTGGGTGCTATCGGGGCGTTCCTGAAGGGTGCCGAAGAAGACAGTAAGTTGTTCTGACACCTGGACTAACACTAAACTTGATGGATTTGCGATCTGCCTCAGTCGGTACAGTTTATTGTCTCTGTTCAGATCCCAATCAGTACAGCTGGGAAGAAAACTACGCCGGCAGTTCCGGCCTCATGAGCGTGTCTCCGGATCTGAATCCTATGCAACGGGCACGAAGTGGCACAGTAAGTCAACCTTCATACAACCAGTGGTGTGGGTTTTTTTTGTTTTGTTTTGTTCTTTTGAGTTAATTTTCATCATTAGTTCTTTTAATTTGATATTTGTTTCTTCCATGCAATTCCCCCCTCCCCCACCCCTAACATCTTGATTTCTTTTTCCATTCATCCGTACGTCTCTTCTCTTCTTGTCTTAATCTGTACTCATCAGTTTCCTGTAAGTACAACTTCTTTGACGAGTGACACATTCCTGGCTTTATGCTTTCTAAATTGTCTTTCTTCGTTCTGTCTTTTCTGGCGCAGTCGGATGTTTAGTTGTGTGTGTTTATGTACAAATTTGTACAATTTCATTTGGATTTCTGCTGCATAATAGTGTGTTGTCTGTCACTAAAGCAAGCTGAAAAAATAGCTGAAGTGCACTCGAAGTGGATGCCCACTTTTTCATGAGAATGGCTGCTACAAGAATTGGGATATCAGCAGGGAGAATTTTGAGAGCAGGAAAATGTAGCTCTGTACGAGCCATACCAAAAGTTGCTCAATTTAATCCAAGGAGAAGCATTTTGCTTGTTAAAGGAATACTCCAGTGTTTTATCATCCTATTCTCCATTAGGTCTGTAGCCAGTGTTTGATTAATTACTATAGAAACGAATACATGAAGTTCATTCCAGATTGCAATAATGAAAAGTGATTGGGATGAGACAGGAGTATTTCTTCAGCTCTAAGAGTGTTAAGATTTTTTTATAAAATATTCTCATTTGTCAGAAAGTAATGCTGTCAAAATGTCTCCCTTGTCAGCCGTGGTTTTATCACCCAGACTGTGCTGATGCGCCCTTTGAGACGGTATCGGATCTAAGATTTGTGCTCCGATGTTCCTGTCTGTCTCTCTCCCTCTCTCTCTCTCTCTCTCTCTCTCTCTCTCTCTCTCTCGCGCTCTCTCTCTCTCTCTGGCCGTTTCTGCAGTTTGACATGTTGGAGATGGACCGCTTGGAGAGGCAGCTGGTGAACCTGCCGCTCCTGCAGGACCCTTCGTCTTACATCCCCGACACCGTGGATCTCACCGAGGATGCTCTGGCTAGAGACTACTGGCTCTACTGTTTCGAGGAAGCGCTGGATGGGGTGAGGCTCCACACACGTGACCTAACCCTACTCTGTTCAGATCTTCAGTTCAGCATGCCGTCTAAAAGGTGTCTTTTAACGCAGGGTTTCCAAAATATTTCGAGCAAGCGACCCCAAATGAAAGCGATCAATTTTCTGCCACCCACGCCTTGATAATTTAGGACTAATGTAGCATTTGAATATTTTACTACGTCAGTAACATGCGTAAGTGACTAAAAGCTAAAGGAATATTCCTTGTACTGACTTTCCAGTCTAGTGGGACATGTCATGTTGTTATTGGAAAGTCAACACTGCTGTCGTTGTGATTGTTGTCATTGACCTCACATGCAAAAGTATTTAATAGAAATATCTAGAAGACTGGTATACAAAACAGATATGAATGTGAGAGGTTTTTAAAGGAGTTTCAAACACTAACTCTAATGGGAAAATCAGTTAGTGTTAGCACTCAAAAAATGTCTAGAGTAGTACATATGTATGTGAATGCTTGTTTGGCTTGTTAGCGGGAGTAGATAGACAGGGAAATTTGTCGTTTTTTTTTTCCCTCTGAACTACTCTAGTGCAACGTGTCAGGATACTAAAAAAAAAGACTAGTATAGGACATACAGTAACACTTCAAGATATTAGCACACACGGTCCATGAATCCATCCATCCAATTTCTGTACCGCTTATCCTACACAGGGTCGCGGGGAGCCTGCAGCCTAACCCAGGGGACTCGGGGAACATGGCAGGCGACACCCTGGATGGGGTGGCGCACGCAATCCATCTTTCTAATATTCTTCCTAGTAGTCTGATGTTTTTAATATTCATTTCTAAAACAATTGATGGGAGAGTGTGAGTTTATCTCGTGACCCCGTTTGTAAATCAAGCGACCCACCTCATGGTCACGATCCTTAGGGAATCCCTGATTTAATGTGTGTATTGTTTTTCAATGTGGCATTTTTATTTTTCAGGGAATCCTCTAACATTCAAGTCGAGTATGCATTTCTATATATTTCCATAAAAGAAACCAGTTGTTTTTAAAATAATTAACATACACTACTGTGTATGTCAAAAGTTTGTGAACACTCGACTGAAACGTTTCTCATGATCTTGAAAAGCTTTTGATCTGAAGGTGTATGATTACATGTTTGAAATCGGTGTCGTAGACAAAAATATAATCGTGCCGACGTATTCGTTTCTTTCATTAGAAAACCAACATTTTATTTACAAAAAATATATTTGTTTAAACGGATGACTCGGAGCAAAATATTCCGAATAGCAGCCGATAAGTCTCCAGCGTAGGCGGGAACTCCTTTAATACTGTTTAAAAAGCATCTCAGGGAATTCCTCAAGAAATCGGGTGAGAAAACACCAAGAATACATTTCTGGAAATTCTAGGCGAAAAGGGTGTCTACTTTGAAGATGCCAAAATACTCAATTATTTTGATTTATTTTGGATTTTTATCACAGCATAACACCCATAGTTCCATTTGTGTAACTCCAGAGTTTTGATGACTTTATTATTATAAAATGTAGAAAAAATAAAGAATGAGTGTCTAAACTTTTGACCGGTAGTGCACACTGTGTATTTTGCAGTCCATTAAACGAATAAAACACACGTTTTGATGGGCGAAGTTTCTGTTTAGTAACTCGTATTTGCATATCTGCTCTCACATCCGACCACATGTTTTGTGTGACTGTTTCCATGAATATTGTCTATAATAATAATAATAATAATCATCATCATATAAAATGTATTACTGTAGTAAGTTTATAGAAGTATGTAATACAAGCATGTAACTCGTATCATTAGGCCGCATCGTTAATTCATTGTAGATGCCTAAAGTAAGACTTGGATTAATATTACAAAAAGCACATAATGCAAAACTGAACGAATAAATAAGCTGATGTAGTAGTACTGTAAGGAACAGCGTTTGACTCGTAATAATGCTGAACATCTGATAATTAGTAGTATCGTATATACTGACCCGGATTAGTTTATGAATCCGCCTCCATTTTTTTTTTTCACGCAGGTGGTGAAGCGAGCCGTGGCCAGCCAGAAAGACCAGCCCGAGGCCACGGAGAGGGCAGAGAAGTTCCGCCAGAAGTACAGACACAAGCTGCAGACACTACGCCAGCAGCCATTGTGAGAACACGTCAAGCATTCGGTCTTCAGTACTATGTTTATATGTGTGCACACTATATACGCGGACTGTTTATCGCATGCTTTTCTCAGTAAGATCGTTACTTAAATGTCGAATTCAGTGCTAGCTAAATAACTTCCTACATAAAATTCTGAATTGATATTCCTCAAGCGCATACGGATCCCTCACTGTCCGGAGTCTGCTCGACACCAGGGAGCATTGTTTGAACGAATTCAACTTTCCTGACCCCTATTCTAAGGTTCGTATTAAAGTTTGAATAAATACTCCTAGACCAAGTTGTGATATGTAAACCTAAAAGGCGATCGTAGGAGTGTTGGAAAAAGTCCTTAAAAGAACCACTCTGGAACTTCATAAGAGCTGTCTTCGTGAAATCACATGCTGGTAGCTTGTTGGAACAGAGGAATCATGACAGAAGATGTCTGTATTTATTCTTTTACGCTTGTACGATGCTCTACAGCTCAGGTTCACTCTCGAACCGTGTTCTTTCTGTGCCCACAGATCAAGCAGAAGGAGAACGACATGGCGCTGAAGTACTACCAGAAGGTGGTGCAGTCTCTGGAGGAGCTGAGCTGGGAGCAGAGGCAGTTCGCTCTGGTCCGAGGCCTGCTGGCGGGCAACGTGTTCGACTGGGGAGCCAAAGCCGTGTCCGAGTGAGCGATATGTAAAAGTATACGAGTGAGAGCAGTGGTGTTTTTTTTAAAAAACAAAACGGGAATCTTGTAAGGATGACAAGTGCAAGTTCTGATACGTCAACCTGTTCCACAGCATTCTGGAAACTGATCCGCAGTTCGGGTTTGAACAGGCAAAGCAGCAGCTGCAAGGTAAGAGAAGTTTTATACTACGCTGTTCATGATTCTGGAAGACATTTACAAAGACGAAACGTTTTTGTTTTATCCAAATACAGTGTGAAATCTCAAAGCCTGCAGTCACACCATTTGATTTGAAATGAAGAGTTTCTTAATTCTACACAAAAGTAGGTATGACCTGATACAAACAATTGGCTCGGATAAATTCCTCAGAACAATAGTAATGATACAGGTTGTTCATTGTCGCCCAAAACCTCTTTTCTCACCATTTTAGTCCCTACAAGCGTTTAATCCTCAATCAATCACATTTGGCATTAAATTCAGTTCCTAATTCCAAGAAGAAGCTTTAAAAAACAAACAAACAAAAAAAACAGATGTTAATACAGGAGGTGGTATTATTTAAAATTTGATAAATAAATATAAAAATCTCTCAGAACAGGACTAAATAAATGTTTCAAGAATAAATTTTATACATACACTACCGGGCAAAAGTTTAGACACGCTCATTATTTTATTTTTATTTTTCCCACACATTGTATAATGATAATAATAATAATAATAATAATAATAATAATAATAGTCATCAATACTCTGGAGTAACACAAGTGGAACTAAGGGAATTATGTTGTGATAAAAAGTCCTAAATAAATAAAAAAGAATATTTTGCTCCGAGTTGTCCGTTTAAACAAAATAATTTTATTTGTAAATAAAATGTTTGTTTTCTAATGAAAGAATATGTCGGCGCAATTTCAAAGGTTTAATCATACACCTTCAGATCAAAAGGTTTTTAAGATCATGAGAAACGTTCCAGTCGCGTGTCCACAAACTTTTGACCGGTGGTGTATATAAATATTTTTCATTTTCTTTTTTTCTTTTTTCTTTTCCAGAGCGTCCTTGGCTTGTAGATGCCTATAACCAGTGGATTGAACGATTGAAGGTGAGAACCCTGGTTTAGCCCCGATGCAGCCGATCATCCAAGACGTGTTCGGTGTCTGAGATTTGCGCCAGAGATTACGAGACTGACACATCGTACAAACTGCTTTAAACATTTTTTTTCCCCCTCATCCACAAGCACACATTTTACATATCAGAATAAAATCCAACTTTTAAGAAATAGTTACATCAAGGGATTTTGATGTAACTTTTTTACACCAAGGCAAGCAAGCAAGTAAAGGAAACAATGTGCTGGTGAGAACGAGTCTCGTCAGTTATGACATGTTGAATAAACAATCTCTCACTTCCTGTATTTCTAACGCAAATGCAAATACCAAATTGTCTGTTTGAGGGACTGATCTATGAGACGTGATGTCGCTGCGTTTCATCTGCGTTATCGATAATAATAATAAAATTAAACTAAAGAGCAAGCGAGTCTAATTAGTTCGTTGACATTAGCTA